>NW_026111665.1:899206-966706 GCF_024679095.1 Eriocheir sinensis
AGAGAAAGAAAGAAAGAAAAAAAGCAACAAAAAAAAAATATAACTGAAGTAAAAAGTTTGCTACTATTCTCTTAGTGAATAAGAATGTGGACCTCAAAGAGGTCCGGGGTGGGTGGGTTAGGTCGGGCTCGCTCAGGCAGCGGCATTAACCACCGAAGCCGTACAGGGTGCGGCCCTGGCGTTTGAGGTCGTACACCACGTCCATGGCGGTGACGGTCTTGCGCTTGGCGTGCTCAGTGTAGGTGACGGCATCCCTGATGACGTTCTCCAGGAACACCTTGAGCACACCACGGGTCTCTTCGTAGATGAGCCCGGGGATGCGCTTAACACCGCCACGGCGCGCCAGACGACGGATGGCCGGCTTGGTGATGCCCTGGATGTTGTCCCGAAGAACCTTGCGGTGACGCTTGGCGGCTCCCTTTCCGAGTCCCTTGCCTCCCATGCCGCGGCCAGTCATGGTTCAGGTGGGTAGCTCATCAATGGAGTGAGTGTTGGGTTGGTGGTTGGTTGGTTGGTGGGTTTTTGAGGGTTGTTAGCCCTCGCGGGCTATGTGCCATAGGCTGGCCCGCCTCTCTCTTTGATCTCTCTAAGCCACGGACGCGTCACGCCCAAAAACGCCAGAGCCCCACCCAGCACGGCCCCAACGGTCAGCGCGCAGCGTACCATGAGCGACCGACAAAACCCCACTCCAGGTCCCAAGGATTGAAAGGTGTGAATATTTGAAATTAAGGAAGTCAGAGGGCGACAGTGGTTTGTACGTATATTTGGCAGAGTGGATGGTATGAGAAGTACTCCGTATAGCGGAGGGACCTTTAGATGGGGTCCAGCCCTGATAGTCGTAGGCGAGCGGAACGGAGGGGATTCTATGAGGGTAAAAGGTGGCACAGTAGGATAGCAGGAGGAAGAGACCTTTGTACAGCAAAGGGATCATTTATTTAAAAGTGGGTCATTCGAACCACGCAAGTAAAGTGGGAGGTAGTAGAAACAGACTTTTTTGGTGGGGTCCAGCCACAGGAGGTGAGCGGAACGGAGGGGATTGCATGAGACCGAAAGGTTGAACAGTAAGTGACAGTTGGAAGAGTCCTTTGTATAGCTAAGGGATCATTTGTTTAAAGTGGGTCATTCGATCCACGCAAGTATAGTCGAAGGTGTTGGAGAAAAAAAAAATAAATAAATAAAAAAAAAAAAATAAATAAATAAATAAATAAAAAAAAAAAATAAATAAATATATAAATAAATTAAAAATAAAATATAAATAAATAAAAATATTAATAATAATAAAAATAAATAATTAAATAAATAAATAAAAAAAATAGTAATAGTAATAATAATAATAATAATAATAATAATAATAATAATAATAATAATAATAATAATAATAAAAATAGATAAATAAATAGAAAAATAAATAAATAAAATAATAAAATAAATAAATAAAATATAAATATATAAATAAATAAATAAATAAAAATAAATAAATAGCCGCCACAGCCACGGGTAGAAGCCGGCAAGCAGCGACGGAGGAACGGGCCCTCCGAGCACCCGCTCAGGAGTAGCCCGCTCGTGTGGGCGAGCAATGCAAGCTCGTTGCGGGACGCCTCCGCCGCCGCCACAGCCACGGGTAACAGCCGGCGAGCAGCGAAGAAGGCACGTGCTCTTTGGGCAGGCGCCCAGTAGACACCCGTAGCGGTGCACGGGCGAGCAGCCGACCGGTCGACTTGACTGCCGCGGTGGGGCCCTAAGCGAGGATAACCAGGCGGGTCAACCACGCCGCCGCAGAAGGACCCCCCAGATGCTCGCCCGAGGAGTGCTGGCGTTCCACTGACCTGCCGCTCATTCGTTTTCGTTTCTAGGATTTACCCCCTAAAAAGGGGGAACGGGCCTTTGTCCGTGGACTGCCCGTCGCAGAGGGGAACCCGCCGCTGGCGTGCGGCGGGTGGGGGAACCCCTCCGTCGCCGCCACAGCCACGGGTAGAAGCCGGCGAGCAGCGACGGAGGAACGGGCCCTCCGAGCACCCCGCTCGTGTGTGCGAGCAATGCAAGCTCGTTGCGGGACGCCTCCGCCGCCGCCACAGCCACGGGTAACAGCCGGCGAGCAGCGACGGAGGCACGGGCTCTCTGGGCAGGCGCCCAGTAGACGCCCGTAGCGGTGCACGGGCGAGCAGCCGACCGGTCGACTTGACTGCCGCGGTGGGGCCATAAGCGAGGATAACCAGGCGGGTCAACAACGCCGCCGCAGAAGGAACCCCCAGCCGCTCGCCCGAGGAGTGCTGGCGTTCCACTGACCTGCCGCTCTTTTTTTTTTTCGTTTCTAGGATTTACACCCTAAAACGGGGGAACGGGCCTTTGTCCGTGGACGGCCCGTCGCAGAGGGGAACCCGCCGCGGGCGTGCGGCGGGTGTGGGGACCCCTCCGCCGCCGCCACAGCAACGGGTAGAAGCCGGCGAGCAGCGACGGAGGAACGGGTCCTCCGAGCACCCGCTCAGGGGCAGCCCGTTCGTGTGGGCGAGCAATGCAAGCTCGTTGCGGGAAGCCTCCGCCGCCGCCACAGCCACGGGTAACAGCCGGCGAGCAGCGACGGAGGCACGGGCTCTCTGGGCAGGCGCCCAGCAGACACCCGTAGCGGTGCACGGGCGAGCAGCCGACCGGTCGACTTGACTGCCGCAGTGGGGCCCTAAGCGAGGATAACCAGGCGGGTTAACCACGCCGCCGCAGAAGGACCCCCCAGCTGCTCGCCCGAGGATTGCTAGCGTTCCACTGACTGCCGCTCATCTTCTTCTTCTTCTTCTTCTCTAGATTTACCCCCTAAAAAGGGGGAACGGGCCTTTGTCCGTGGACGGCCCGTCGCAGAGGGAACCCGCCGCGGGCGTGCGGCGGGTGCGGGAACCCTTCCGTCGCTGCCACAGCCACGGGTAGAAGCCGGCGAGCAGCGACGGAGGAACGGGCCCACCGAGCTCCGGCTCAGGAGCAGCCCGCTCGTGTGGGCGAGCAATGCAAGCTCGTTGCGGGACGCCTCCGCCGCCGCCACAGCCACGGGTAACAGCCGGCGAGCAGCGACGGAGGCACGGGCTCTCTGGGCAGGCTCCCAGCAGACACCCGTAGCGGTGCACGGGCGAACAGCCGAACGGTCGACTTGACTGCCGCGGTGGGGCCCTAAGCGAGGATAACCAGGCGGGTCAACCACGCCGCCGCAGAAGGACCCCCCAGCTGCTCGCCCGAGGAGTGTTGGCGTTCCACTGCGACTGCCGCTCATCTTCTTCTTCTTCTCCAGATTTACCCCCTAAAAATGGGGAACGGGCCTTTGTCCGTGGACGGCCCGTCGCAGAGGGGAACCCGCCGCGGGCGTGCGGCGGGTGGGGGAACCCTTCCGTCGCCGCCACAGCCACGGGTAGAAGCCGGCGGGCAGCGACGGAGGAACGGGCCCTCCGAGCTCCGGCTCAGGAGCAGCCCGCTCGTGTGGGCGAGCAATGCAAGCTCGTTGCGGGACGCCTCCGCCGCCGCCACAGCCACGGGTAACAGCCGGCGAGCAGCGACGGAGGCACGGGCTCTCTGGGCAGGCGCCCAGCAGACACCCGTAGCGGTGCACGGGCGAGCTGCCGACCGGTCGACTTGACTGCCGCGGTGGGGCCCTAAGCGAGGATAACCAGGCGGGTCAACCACGCCGCCCCAGAAGGACCCCCCAGCTGCTCGCCCGAGGAGTGCTGGCGTTCCACTGAACTGCCGCTCATCTTCTTCTTCTTCTTCTCCAGATTTACCCCTTAAAAAGGGGGAACGGGCCTTTGTCCGTGGACGGTCCGTCGCAGAGGGGAACCCACCGCGGGCGTGCGGCGGGTGGGGGAACCCTTCCGTCGCCGCCACAGCACGGGTAAAAGCCGGCGGGCAGCGACGGAGGAACGGGCCTTCCGAGCTCCGGCTCAGGAGCAGCCCGCTCGTGTGGGCGAGCAATGCAAGCTCGTTGCGGGACGCCTCCGCCGCCGCCACAGCCACGGGTAACAGCCGGCGAGCAGCGACGGAGGCACGGGCTCTCTGGGCAGGGGCCCAGCAGACACCCGTAGCGGTGCACGGGCGAGCAGCCGACCGGTCGACTTGACTGCCGCGGTGGGGCCCTAAGCGAGGATAACCAGGCGGGTCAACCACGCCGCCGCATAAGGACCCCCCAGCTGCTCGCCCGAGGAGTGCTGGCGTTCCACTGACTGCCGCTCATTTTGTTTCGTTTCTAGGTTTTACCCCCTAAAAAGGGGGAACGGGCCTTTGTCCGTGGACGGCCCGTCACAGAGGGGAACCCACCGCGGGCGTGCGGCGGGTGGGGGAACCCTTCCGTCGCCGCCACAGCCACGGGTATAAGCCGGCGAGCAGCGACGGAGGAACGGGCCCTCCGAGCTCCGGCTCAGGAGCAGCCCGCTCGTGTGGGCGAGCAATGCAAGCTCGTTGCGGGACGCCTCCGCCGCCGCCACAGCCACGGGTAACAGCCGGCGAGCAGCGACGGAGGCACGGGCTCTCTGGGCAGGCGCCCAGCAGACACCCGTAGCGGTGCACGGGCGAGCAGCCGACCGGTCGACTTGACTGCTGCGGTGGGGCCCTAAGCGAGGATAACCAGGCGGGTCAACCACGCCGCCGCAGAAGGACCCCCCAGCTGCTCGCCCGAGGAGTGCTGGCGTTCCACTGACTGCCGCTCATTTTTCGTTTCGTTTCTATGATTTACCCCCTAAAAAGGGGGAACGGGCCATTGTCCGTGGACGGCCCGTCGCAGAGGGGAACCCGCCGCGGGCGTGCGGCGGGTGGGGGAACCCTTCCGTCGCCGCCACTGCCACGGGTAGAAGCCGGCGGGCAGCGACGGAGGAACGGGCCCTCCGAGCTCCGGCTCAGGAGCAGCCCGCTCGTGTGGGCGAGCAATGCAAGCTCGTTGCGGGACGCCTCCGCCGCCGCCACAGCCACGGGTAACAGCCGGCGAGCAGCGACGGAGGCACGGGCGAGCAGCCGACCGGTCGACTTGACTGCCGCGGTGGGGCCCTAAGCGAGGATAACCAGGCTGGTCAACCACGCCGCCGCAGAAGGACCCCCCAGCTGCTCGCCCGAGGAGTGCTGGCGTTCCACACCACTTTTTCGCCTTATATAGTGCAGCGTTGGATCGGAGGGCGGGGACGGCCGGGCGAGCCTGCCAATGGGAGCGCGTGTCGCCTCGCGTCCCCGCGATCCCGAGTAAGCGGCGCCGCCATAAAGGGGGAATCCGGGTCCGGCAACATTCAACAACTGCAACATTAAACACTCTCGCTCCAGCCTTCACAGCTAGAGGACCTCCCCGCTCTCCAGACGCCAACCGGCCACCGAGGAAGAAGAAGAAGAAGAAGAAGAAGAAGAGGACGAGCGGTTGAAGAAGAAGAATATACGACTGGCGCGCCTTCCCATTGGCTGCCGCCACAGGGGCTGCGCACGCACCGTTGTAGTATCCTGACAAAAAAGAAGCCGAGCCTGGAAGCAGCCACTGGCCGCCGTGCCTTCCTATTGGCTCTCGCTCCATCTCAGAATTTGTAGGTGTAAGACCAAAGTGCTACTCCATCCTCTTGGCAGACGGTGACCGGTTGAGTTCAGCTAAGAGCGTTCCAAAGCTCATAAAGAAAAAAAATTGCTTATCAGCGATACAAAGACGTCCTATTCCAGAAGCAAACATTTACCTTTGGCTATCAGGGATTCACAGTGCGTAATGGACGAATGAGTACAGTAAAATATCCCAAGAGAGGGATATCTGTAGTTGAGGACAAAAGATACTGCTATAGCACCTTGGAGTTACGATCTTACGGTCATCCCGATAATTCTACAGGGGTAGAGGAGGAGGAGGAAGAGAAGGAGGCTGTAATCATAATTTGACCAAATTCCAATAAACATTGAGTTTATCATCATCATAAAATGGATGAAAAAAAATAATAATTGTCTTAAAATTTATTCGATTTGTGGAAACATGTAGATAAAACGTGTCTATGTTTCGATCTGGCTCATATAAAAAAATAAAAAAAAAAAGACTCGCGAAATGTGCGCGGCGGCGGCAGCAGCGGGCCCTGCGGCGACATCATGCGACGACAGGATGCGACAGGATTGCGTGGGCTCGGGGCGGGGCGGGGCGGGGCGGGGCGGCAGCACGCTACCAAGTTATTCTAAAAGAGAAATGAGACACTGGATTTGTCTCTACTATGAACCGGACATGATAGTGTTCTTAGATAGTTATGCTTTCAACCTCAATTATACTCTGATTATTTTAAATATATTGCTTACCCTGGGCTCAGGATATATAAAAATGCATTTCGACTTCAAAGCACGCGAAGCGATGTGTGCGGGGCTTATGTCGTGTACTTTGCCTACAATGTTTCACACTTGGGTGTAAGAGAAACTCTTGAAAAAATATGTATGGAGTTTTCCAAGACCGAATATTCGAGGAATGATGAACACGTGATGAGATTCGCTTACAGCAAGTTTATAATGCCCGTATAACATCAAACATTTAACACGTGTTCATAAAAAGTAAGTATTGACTTTATTGATTTTTCATATTGAAGTGTATTACATTCCACGAAGCTATTATCAGCATAAATAATTTTCTAGTTCCTTTATCGTGGTTTGTATAACACGCTTAAATCAGTGGTCTGGCTCCATACAGGACCTCACTCGTCACCACCACTAGCCCCAGTGCTGCCGCCCCGCCCCGAGCCCACGCAATCCTGTCGCATCCTGTCGTCGCATGATGTCGCCGCAGGGCCCGCTGCTGCCGCCGCCGCGCACATTTCACGAGTCTTTTTTTTTTTTTATATATATATGAGCCAGATCGAAACATAGACGCGTTTTATCTACATGTTTCCACAAATCGAATAAATTTTGAGACAATTATTGTTTTTTTCATCCATTTTTTCATAAAGGGCATATAAACAAGTCAAACAAACTCAATGTTTATTGGAATTTGGTCAAATTATGATTACAGCCTCCTTCTCTTCCTCCTCCTCCTCTACCCCTGTAGAATTATCGGGGTGCCCGTCAGATCGTAACTCCAAGGTGCTAAAGCAGTATCTTTTGTCCTCAACTACAGATATCCCTCTCTTGGGATATTTTACTGTACTCATTCATCCATTACGCACTGTGAATCCCTGATAGCCAAAGGTAAATGTTTGCTTCTGGAATAGGACGTCTTTGTATCGCTGATGAGCAATTATTTTCTTTATGAGCTTTGGAACGCTCTTAGCTGAACTCAACCGGTCACCGTCTGCCAAGAGGATGGAGTGGCACTTTGGTCTTACACCTACAAATTCTGAGATGGTTCTTTCCCTCACTTCAGACTTGAGAAATCCGAGCGTGCCTTTGTTGTCTGTGTTGTACAAGGAATGTGAAGAGCTAAAGTTACTTGTGTCTATATGACTTTTAAAGGGTTCCTGCGAGTACTCTGTTAATAGATCAGGAGTTTCAGTTTCTGTTATTAAGGAATCAGTGTCACAATACACTAGTTTCGCCCGATCCCCGTAATGAGCCTTCATGATACTGTAAAAGAAATCATATAGTCACAGCTTGGACAGCTCTAGGACGTAGTAGCCAATGTAGTTTGGATGATTCGCCTGTGAATATTTCTTATGGCAAACTACAACTACATGACCATCATTGAGGGGTACAACGCGTTTAAAGTAAGGACTTCGGGCCAGCTTCAAAAAATTTTCGCGGTTGGTGACAATATCTATGTCTTCACTATATATGGCCGCGTTCATCAGGAATCGACCAAAAATGCTGTTTGAAATACACTTGATTGCAGTTTTCTTGATAGGGCAAGTAGCACTTTTGCGGGCTTCTATGTTATCCTGAATGAAGTCCGCAAGAAAGTGCTTTTGCTTAAACATATAAATAGCATGCACTTTTTAACAACCCGGCCTAGTTGAATAAGCAGTTTAAGGAGGGACAGAGCAAACAGCATTTTCTCCTGAGCAACATGTGTTCCAATATGTTTTATGTTCTTACACGGTACTGGACGGTTTTCTTCTTCATGCCATTCGTGTGCGGCTGACGATATATCTCTATTGATGATACTGTGTCTTCTGATGGTCAGTGGGAGGTCATCCGTTTTCTCAATGACTTCACGTGAGACAGCCTCAGTATCGTACAGAATGAGGTATCCAAAATCGCCATCGGTTGCTTGATTGACCATAGCCCCCCTCCCGCTCAAAAACCAGTGCATTTATGTCTCATCTAGTTTTCTCATATCTCCACATGGTAACTTCTCTTGCATTACAGTGGGATAAAGACTGTTGAAGTCAAGATATGAAAGGAAAGTGTTTCTATCATGTTTTGGATTAAACTGAGGGTTCGTGTAGATGTTATTGGTGCGTACAAAACGACGCACAACACTTGTGTAGCCCCCAAGCACATTTGTTTGAATGCAATGATATATGTGTGGGCTACTAAGCATCTCTAATTCCTGCTGTGTTTTTAACAGAAAAGAGTCATAAGCAAATCCTGGCAGGCTAACATAATTTACAATATCCAACCCCCACTGAGTTTTCAAAATACCTCTCCTCTCTAGGAAGGCATCACATAGAAGGCCAACATCCACTTTTACATAAAGCAACAAATAGTCCATCAGGCTCTGACACCCAGCTACTTTCCAAACATTCTGAGCATGTTTATAATCACTTTTGGAAAGTTCTGCTTCTTGAAGCTAATTGAAAAAAATCTTCGCGGGATGGAAAACGTGTCTCAGAAAGTCGTTCCATCGAATCCATATAGTCATAACAAAAAACCTGCTTTCCCTTGACCAATAATGGTAACGCAGGTGCTGAAACATCTTTCAACATCTGTTGTGTGCTTATGGATTCGTTCCCATTGTTGATGAATTGGTTCGCTAAAGCCGCGAGAGAACCAGACATAAAGACATACGCGTCAATAAATCTCAAGTCATTTATGATGACTTCATGGTATTTGTGAACTGAATGTTTTGGTCTTAGTTTGATTTTCAAAATCAGGTAGCGTTAATTCACGCGGGATTAACGTCATGTCGTAATCCGCATTATGTGCAATGAGAGTGCGCTGCAATTTGTGATTTTTTTCATTTGAAGGTTGCATCTATTACAATACGCTTCAATGTAATTGTTTCCTGATTTTTCATGGTCATGATGTTTTACTCCTTTACCTTTTAAAACCCGTATTTACAGAGAAGACAGTGAATTTGTTCATTGTGACGTGCCGTATCTTCATCGGTCATATTGATTTTATTGTAGCCTTTAGAAAATTTTAACTTCTTCCAGGAGTGTGGGTTCAGCTAATGTAAGTTCGTTCTATATTCAAAACAGTGTGAGTTCAGCTAATGTAAGTTCGTTCTATATTCAAAACAGTGAGAGTTCAGCTAATGTAAGTTCGTTCTTTATACAAAACAGTGTGAGTTCAGCTAATGTAAGTTCGTTCTATAATCAAAACAGTGTGAGTTCAGCTAATGTAAGTTCGTTATATATACAAAACAGTGCGGGTTCAGCTAATGTAAGTTCGTTATGTGTACAAAACAGTGTGAGTTCAGCTAATGTAAGTTCGTTCTATATGAAAAACAGTGTGAGTTCAGCTAATGTAAGACCGTTCTATATACAAAACAGTGTGAGTTCAGCTAATGTAAGTTCGTTCTATATACAAAACAGTGTGAGTTCAGCTAATGTAAGTTCGTTCTATGTACAAAACAGTGTGAGTTCAGGTAATGTAAGTTCGTTCTATATACAAAACAGTGTGAGTTCAGCTAATATAAGTTCGTTCTATATACAAAACAGTGTGAGTTCAGCTAATGTAAGTCCGTTCTATATACAAAACAGTGTGAGTTCAGGTAATGTAAGTTCGTTCTATATACAAAACAGTGTGAGTTCAGCTAATATAAGTTCGTTCTATATACAAAACAGTGTGAGTTCAGCTAATGTAAGTTCGTTCTATATACAAAACAGTGTGAGTTCAGCTAATGTAAGTTCGTTCTATATACAAAACAGTGTGAGTTCAGCTAATGTAAGTTCGTTCTATATACAAAACAGTGTGAGTTCAGCTAATGTAAGTTCGTTCTATATACAAAACAGTGTGGGTTCAGCTAAAATGGTTTACAGCATTACTTCCACAATAGGATCCGCTTTCTACTGTTTCTCCGTTTTTATTCACTATAATGTAAGCATACGCTATGGCAAAGTGATGTCTCTTTACACCCATTCGAAGAAGGCTTAACGAGAATACTCTCAAAGACATAGAATGCTAAATAAGATGGCTCATATGCTTTAGCATTATTAATAAATTTCACAGTATATCCCGCAGGTGGGAATCTTAGTCTTGTGATCATCATTGGGTGCTCAGCAAGCGTTGTTTTGTTCTCACAGGCACACAAATTTCCATGGAGTTTTTCCATGCTGCATGGTTCTTTTTCATTTCCCGCCGCAGGATAGTTTCCTTAAGCAGTTAATTAGAACACCAACGAGGGAAGAAAATATTTTGGATTTGTTGTTAACTAATAAAGAGGACATAATAAGCAACATTGAGGTTGGGGGTTCATTAGGTAACAGTGATCATCAGGAAATTATATTTAATATTAAATGGGAGGATAGAGTCAGCAGAAACAACACTTAATACCTGACTTCAGGAAGGCGGACTTCGAGGGTTTAAAAAAGCAGCTGCAAAGGCTTAAGAGAGTAAGTTCAGAAGCAGCTGAGAGCTTAAACCATAGGGTTCGTTATGTTGGGAGTATAGAACGTGTAAGAATTCCTTTTTCCTGGAGTTCACCATTGGAATACGCGTTCACCTGGGAGGCTCTCCAACAATGTTTGAGCGAAACTGTAGGGATTCAGGAGTATTTATACCCAAATCAACAAGAAGATATCCATAAGGACGTGAATATACAGCATATATATATATATATATATATATATATATATATATATATATATATATATATATATATATATATATATATATATATATATATATATATATATATATATATATATATACTGGTTTGCCTTCTCTTTTGCGAATATTTGTCTCCCCAGACAGTGACTGTGAGATATATCTGACATATTTAATAACACGAGGGAAGGAAAGGGAAGGGAGGGAGGAGGGAGGGGGAGGAGAGAAGAGGAGGGAGAAAGGTATGATGGAAGGGAGAGTTGAGCGAAACTGTAGGAGTCAGGAGTATTTATAGCCAAATCAACAAGAAGATATTCATAAGAACGTGAATATACAGCATATATATATATATATATATATATATATATATATATATATATATATATATATATATATATATATATATATATATATATATATATATATACAAACTGGTTTGTCTTCTCTTTTCCGAATATTTGTCTGCCCAGACAGTGAATTTGAGATAAATCTAACTTATTTAACCCTCTCGCGCACGATGACGCATTTCGTGTCATCAAAGGTAAAAGGTTCTGGCGGACGATGACGCGAAACGCGCCATAAAAGTAAATAAAAAATGATTAAAAATTAAGTTTTCGATGAAAGTGCGTCAAATTTGCAGTTGTTGGGATAAGTTTCTTAATAGTAACACATGGCAATCTATCTAAGGAACGTAGATGAGGAGCTTTGAGTGATTTTTATTTGTTAGGCCACTCTGACGAGAGAAAAAAAAATAGTTTTCTCGGTGTAACTCGGGAACTAATAGACGTATGAGGAATTTGAAGATACCATAAGAATCCTCACTAAAAGGCAAACTCGATGCGGCAACGTCTAAGGTCATATGACACCGAAGAGCAGGCAGAAAATATAAAGAAATGCAAGTTGAGAAAAGAAATAAGAAGAAAGAAGTTAAGAAATGAGATATAAGACAGTAATTAATGCAAAATCAGAAAAAAAAATGAAAGTGCGTCAGATTTGCAGTTGTTGGGATAAGTTCCTTAATAGTAACATATGGCAATCTTTCTAAGGAACGTAGATGAGGAGCTTTGAGTGATTTTTTTTTGTTAGGATACTCTGACGAGAGAAAAAAAAATCAGTTTTATCGGTGTAACTCGGGAACTAATAGACGTATGAGGAATTTGAAGATACCATAAGAATCCTCACTAAATTCCGCTTCGGATCATATAATCGGCTAAAAAAGATGGCCCACAAAATTTCGAGCTAGCCGCAGATTTCTCAAGAATCAGAGGGGAATGGAACACACACACACACACACACACACACACACACACACACACACACACACACACACACACACACATGATCCCTTTTTCACGGAAAAAGGTAAACTCGATGTGGCAACGTCTAAGGTCATATGACATTGAAGAGCAGGCAGAAAATATAAAGAAATGCAAGTTGAGAAAAGAAAAAAGAAGAAAGAAGTTAAAAAATGAGATATAAGACATTAATTAATGGAAAATCAGAAAAAAAAGACTTGGTGCTGCAGTGTTTAGGGTTAGATGGCACCAAATAACCGGAGTAAAAAAATATATATAAAAGTTGAGGAAAGAAATAAGAAGAAACATGTTGAGAAATGAGAAATAAGAAGATAATGATACAATACATCCAGCAAAAACTTAAATAAATTATCGAGTCCAACGTTCAATGGCGATTTTTTATTTTATTTTCGCACTTGCATTAGAGAGTAAATTCATATTCCAGCCTGGTCATTAACCTAATGTCCTTAACCTTTTCCGTGATTATAATCTCGTGGTCATTCGAGGGCCCAAGATCTTATCTTAACTCTTCAAGTACCCCTTCTCCCGTCACCCCCCCCCCCTCCCTGCTGGGCACCCCTACTCCCGTCACTCTCTCGCTTCCGTACGCTAGTCCGAGAGGGGGTGGGGGTGGGTGGGTTGGTGAAAAGGTAAAAGAGATGGGTGGTGGTGGGGGGTGGGGGGCAGGGGAGGGGAGGTCCAGATACCCCCTCTCCCGTAACCCCCCCACTGACCCCCCCAACCCCCACTTCCAGTCCCCCCCGCAGAGGCAACCCCCACTTCCGTACATTTGTTACTACTCTGGTGTGCTGGCCGGCGACTCAGACTATGCTGCTGGTGTATAGTATGATGAAGACGGGGCGTGGATGGTGTGGTGGCGCGAGCAGCGAGAGCGGTGTGTTTATCACTTATGGTGGGCAGTGGATAATTAAACCGTGTGGGTATCGGGCGCCTCCATTCTCAACTTTTACTAACACGCAGAACCCACTGCGTCGAACCCGTTTCACCCTTTAATACTTGACTTGACTAACCACTATTGCCAATTCCCTTCTTACCATTATTATATGCAATATGTACAACCTATCATACCTATACGATTATGCACGTATATTTATGATAATGAGAGTTAGTGTAGCTTCTTTGAATTTCTGTGGAAAATAGCCTATTTTGAGGGAGGTGTTGAGGCTGTTGTGAGGTAAGTGAGTGCACTGTTGGGGAGGTGTTTTATGATGATTTTGTTGATGCCACTGATTCCCGGACTTGTGTTCTTTAATGCCTTAATGCTGGCTTTTATTTCGTCAGTGGTTATTGGGCGATCCAGGAAGGTTTCCTCGATTTCTTGATCTTGGTGTTCCTGGGGCCTTGTTCTCTGTGTGTTGTTCTGCATGAAGTTCTCTACTAACTCTCGTTGTACTGCGTCACCGGCTGCTGCATTGTCATCCGTGAAGACTTCCTCCCATATATCCCTGAATGCAGCCTCCTTTTCTTCCTGGGTGTGTATCTTTTCCCCATCTGGATTTTTAAGGTAGGAGGGTTTGATGGTGTCGTTGCCCATGAGATTTTTTTTTATTTTTCTCCAGAAAACTGAGGGATCATCGTGAAGGGAGGCCGTTTCTGCCACAAAGTTTGACCAACATCTTTTGCTGTCTTCTGTCAGGGAGTTTTGGAGGCTCGTTTTGATGTGTCTGTAGTGCCTGTACAGTTGCAGGGTCCAGCCGTTTGCTGTGTCCTCTCTATTTTTTGCTGTGAATTGTATTTTTAGGGTGTTGGTGCGGTGGCTAAAGTTGGTGTGAGGCACTGTCTTGAAACGTGTTGTGGGAATGTGTGTTGCGAGGGAGGATTGTATCTTTGTGTACCAGTCGTCGATGGTGTGATCAATGGCTGCTGTGGTGGTTTCAATAGCAGCCTCGGGGTTGGGGAGTTTGCTATCGATGTCAGCTTTGAGGCCGGCCCAGTCTGCTTCTTTGAAATTTAGTCTGGGTGGGCATGTGGTGAGAATGGGTTGTGCAGATATTGTTAAAATTATGTGGTCGCTTGTGGTTATAGGTCCTTGAGCAATATGAGTATTGTGGTATGTTCTGGTGTTAGTTAAGATTGTGTGGGGGGTGGAGGCTGGAGGCAACATTGTGGGAGACGAAGGTAGGGAAGTGTGGGCCGATGTGTCGGAAAGTTCTATTGTTAGTCAGGTGGAGCAGTTGGCGGCCTTTTACACTGCTCGTTCTGTAACCTAGAAACGGGTGATTAGCATTGAGGTCCGTGATCTTGTACACTGGGATGTGTCTTCTGAAGAGGGAGACAAAGTCAGGGACGGGTATGTAGTCCCGCGCTGGTGGCTGGTAGAGGGTAGCTATTAATTTTTTTCCCGTTGATGTTTCTATTTCCGTCGCCAGTATGTCAGCGAAAAAATAATCAATGATTATGTATTTCAGTTCTTGTTTGATTGCAATTGATGTGCCATCTGTATGTGAGTTGGAAGAGTTCTTCTTGTGTGTGATATAACCATGTATTTTGAAAGGCTCAGAGTTCTTCAATCCGTGACTATTTATTAGTATGATATCAGGGTCTAGGTGTTTGTAGGTATTGGTCAGGTCAAATTTTCGCGTTCTTCAATGTAGGACGTTATGTTGTAGAATCTTGATCGTCTCTGCCATCGTGCATTAGTTTTTGTATTTCTTCGTGTCCTTCTTCTTCTTTTGTCTGGATGGGGGAGAGGGCGAACGCCGTGTGGTGTCGCGAGATGGTGGAGGGAGAGTTGAGGTGGGGTGCTTGGGTTTGGCGCTTGTCTCGTGGGCGGACGAGCGGGTGATTGGGTGAGATGCTTCTGGGTGGGGTTCGTTGCTGGTTGCCTTTGTGTTGGTGTTGCGGGAGAGGGGGCCTTCTGGTGTCTGTTCTGGGTCAGTGTCACTATCGGTCTGGCCTTCTGCCTCGTCTTCCGAAGAGGATGGGTCGTCATTGCTGGGGGGAGTTTGCTGGCTTTCCATTTCTGGGTGGGCTGGAGTGGCAATAGGAGCTACAGTTTTTTGGAGTATTTTGCTTGAGTCAGGCGGGTTTGGGATGACGATTGGCGGGAGTCCATTTGCCGTGAAGAGGTCATGTAGTTCTTTTTCGTATGTTCCTGGAGAACCGAGATCTGCCACTAATGATTGCAGGATACATGCCATGATTTTAGTTGTTTTGTCAGAATCAAAATTAAGTGCAGGTTGGGCTTGGTTGATGAGGTTTGTAGATGCGGCAGAGACATATGTTTGCGACTTCTTGGCATCCAATGTCTACTTAATTTTCTGTGAGGCCGCCTTTCGGATAGGGCATTTGTGGGCGAGGTTTCTGTGTTCGCCCCCGCAGTTGAGGCATTTTTTGGTGTTTGACTGACAAGTTTGCCAGACATGGCCCTCCGTGCCACACTCCGAACATGCTTTGAAGTCTGTGTCCTTTGGGCAGTCGGAGGTGTTGTGTTCTTCTACCTAGTAGCAACGCATACAGGTTTGGATGGGGATGTATTCCTCCTGCTTTATACTGTGGCTTGGTATCCGGAGATTAAACATTTTGAGTCCAATATCCAGGCACTTTCTGGTGGGTGGTGTCTCCAGGAACGTGATCTGACTGGAGCATTGTTTGGGAATTTGAAGATGCAGTCGATGTTCTTTTCTGTGTACTCATTGAGGCGTTCAATTTCTTCTTGTCTTTCGGCTGGAGAGTGCTTCAGAATGTGCGAGTCTACGCCGAAAAGAATGACTGTCCGCTTGGCTTTGATGTCAGGAGGGAGGATGGGGATGAATAGTTCGTCAGCCAGGTCCTTGGTTGTGGTTTGCTTGAATAAGTTGTCGGTGTCGTTGGCCTCGCTTAGTATGGTGAGGAAGCCGTCGCAGATCGAGATGGCACGATTGCAGTACACATCGTGTCTTGCTAGGAGACGGAGCAGGGCTGCCTTCGTCTCTGTTGCGTGCGGATTGGGATGTTTGATTTTGACTCTCGTCATTTTGCTGGCATATTCAACTTGGATAGAGATAGATGTGCGGGCCCCTACCTATTCGCCAATGTTTCACTGATGGACGGACTCCTAAAGCCCTCGTATCCATCCACTGGCAAAGCCTAACCTACAGCTTTGTGCCCTATCTCCAGGTACGGTAAGGCAGCCAATTAGGCCCCTTGAGCAAGCCGCGGGGTTCAACTGAGGCACCTGGAGATGTCTGGGGCGTGGTTGGCCGGAAAAGGAATAATGTTGAGTGTGAGGGAAATGTGCTTTCGCCCTGAGCGGAAGCTCAACCAAGTGGGAGCTCCCCGGTATACAGGGCAATGTTGTTGGCTGGATGATGATGTTGTTGCTGGTAATATAATGCTAGGGACTATAAGCCTTGAGTGTCATGCGCGAGTTGGTGGCGATGGCTGGTGGCGCGCGGGAAGTCAGGCTGGAGCGGAGGAGATGTTGACTGGGCGGGAGCTAGCGAGCGAGTGAGTGGTGAGTGTTTGGGTGCTCGCAGGTCTGCCCCGGCCACCGGAAGAGTCAAGAAGCCTCACCGCTACAGGCCCGGGACCGTGGCCCTCCGTGAGATCCGCCGCTACCAGAAGAGCACCGAGCTCCTCATCAGGAAGCTGCCCTTCTAGCGTCTGGTGCGCGAGATCGCCCAGGATTTCAAGACTGATCTCCGCTTCCAGTCCTCTTCCGTCATGGCTCTGCAGGAAGCCTCCGAGGCCTACCTCGTCGGTCTCTTCGAGGACACCAACTTCTGCGCCATCCACGCCAAGCGTGTCACCATCATGCCAAAGGACATCCAGCTGGCCCGTCGCATTCACGGCGAGCGTGCCTAAGCGGGCGTTGCCCGTCTGAGTACTACAATCTGCTCACACTATATCTAGGCCCTTTTCAGGGCCAAAGTCACTTTCCGGGAAAGAATTTGGAGAGACACTGGGGTGGGCAGGGGGAGGGGGAGGATCACTGGCTTGTTGCTTTCCCTCATATCCTTTTGTTTCATAATCTCATATCAATTAATTTGGGGGGCGGTGGTTGGCTTGCTTTGATTTCTCTCCTAACTTATTTCAACTGGCGGGTGCACGAGTAGGGAATCTGTGGGGACTACCTGCAGGCAGGAGGACAGGAATTAGCAGAAAAAGTAAATAAATGAATAAAATTATAAACGGAGGGCGGAATCACTAACTACTGATGACGGCTGTTATGTAGGCATATATCGCTCATCATGATCCCCTGCAGCTGGCAACAAACGACCGAGAGCAGCACTGGCGATTTCAAGCCTTGGTCGCTGTTTGGCGAGCACTGGCGAGCAAGAGAGAGAGAGCAAGAGAGAGAGAGAGAGAGAGAGAGAGAGAGAGAGAGAGAGAGAGAGAGAGGGACTAACCGTCTTCGTTCTCTTTCGGGAAATAGTTTGTGGCTCCGATGGAGCCGGTTCTTTTCCAGTGCAAGCAAGTTGGTCCGTTGCTTACTTGAAGGAGGTGTACTTGGTGACGGCCTTGGTGCTTTCGGACACGGCGTGCTTGGCCAGCTCATCGAGCAGGAGGAGACGGACGGCCGTCTGGATCTCCCGACTGGTGATGGTGGAGCGCTTGTTGTAATGGGCCAGGCGAGAGGCCTCGGCGGCAAAGCGCTCGAAGATGTCGTTCACGAAGGAGTTCATGATGGACATGGCCTTGGAGGAGACGCCGGTGTCGGGGTGGAACTGCTTGAGTACCTTGTAGATGTAGATGGAGTAGCTCTCCTTCCTCCTGCGCTTCTTCTTCTTGTCACCCTTGGCGATGGCCTTCTGGGCCTTGCCAGCCTTCTTGGCAGCCTTTCCTGATGCTTTGGGGGGCATGTCTGCTTTTTCGTTCCCAGACGGCGAGCGAATGTTTTGCGCCCATCGTCAACATCATCAACAAGATTTACCCCCTAATGGGGGAACGGGCCCTTGTCTTGTGAGGCGGCCTGTCGCAGTGTTGGCTGTGGCTATACATGTGCGTACACGGCACGCCGCGCGCACGTGAGCATGTACCTAAATACATACACACGCACACACATACGCCGATGTACGCACATGCATAGATAGGAAACGCCCCTTCCCACTAGGTGGGTTGGGGGACAGGCGCACCAGGCGTTCTGTAGCTGTACGTTAACAGAAAAAACACATTCACGCACATACTCACACACAAACACATACACATACATACACACACTAACACGCCCACATATACAGAACACAAAGCCTACCTGGGCGGCTCATAAGCCCGCACTAGGGCAGCAAGCGCCCCCACCAAGGCTGGCGCCGATAGCCCCTCCCGATTCTGAAGCAGCCGGCGCGTCGCACAGCACTCGAGGAGGTAGTGGAGGAGCGGTTGGAGGACCTCCTCCTCGCAGTGAGGGCACACGACAGCGGCAGGATCGTCAGGGTTGAGGACTGATGCACACTTGTAACCGAGATGGACGCGGCGGATGTTCGATGCCACGCGTCTCGGCAGGTGCGGCGGGGTCTGGCGGGCGCCGGTGTTGGTGGCCGCCGCGTACCAAAAAGCGGACGGCGAGCCCGCAGCCAGGGCCTCCTCCAGCTCCCTGACTACACCAGCAGCTGTCTGTGCGGCCATGCTCCTTTTGACTTGTGACACGCTTGCCATAACGGGCCGCGTGACAGCGGGCAGGAGCGTTGCCTCGCGCGCAGCGCCATCCGCCGCCTCGTTGCCCGCCACACCCGAGTGGCTGGGCAGCCAGTTGTCGTGGACTGGACGCACCGACTCCCCCATCTCCGCCAGCCTCACGAGGATGGAGGTGAGGAGTGACACGTTGTCGCTAGGGGGGTCCTGCAGCAGAGAGCGGATGGCAGGGACTGCATCGCAGTGGATCACAACAGGACCCCGACCCCCTTCCACTGCATGATCCAGAGCCCTGCCAATGGCTGCCAGCTCAGCCTGGGTGGATGAGCACCCGTTTGGCAGACGGAGCACTGCGGTAAGCCCATCGCAGACAAAAGCTGCGCCGACAGCCCCCGTCTGGTGGTTGATGGAGCCGTCCGTGTAGTACACGGAGGTCCCAGGGTGCGCTGCTTCCCGCTCCCTGCTGGCGGTCTCCCTGGCCAGCCTCTGAGGGCTGAGGAGGGCCTTCCTCGTGGCGAGCGGCCGTATGGTGACTGATAGTAAAGGTGGCTCCCACGGGGGGCGGGCAACGTAGGTGGGGTGGGGGGCGTCCACAGCCGTCACCAGGGCGTGGGGGTGTCCGCCTGACCGAAACGCGGCCGCCGCAACAGTCGCCCACGTCCTCTTGCGGAACAGAAGGGGGGCCTGCAGGAGGGCCTGCCCGACGGAGTCGCGGAGCTGCTCCGCCCCCTTGCGTCTCAGCAGCGCCACCAGGTGCCCCACCGAGAGTTGGGTGACTCTCGCGGCAACGCTGCATACGCGTGCCTCTGCCCGCAGGCATGTCAGGACCCAGAAAACGAGGAAACAGAGGAGTGAGATATACAACTGTGTAAACACCTGACAGGACAAACACTAACAAAAAGGGTGACATATATATAAGTGTAAACATCTCAAGTACAAAAGAGGGGAAACAACGAGGGTAAAGGAAAACAGATACCCAGAGAGGAAAGTGAGATATACAACTGTGTAAACATCTGACAGGACAAACACTAACAAAAAGGGTGACATATATATAAGTGTAAACATCTCAAGTACAAAAGAGGGGAAACAACGAGGGTAAAGGAAAACAGATACCCAGAGAGGAAAGGCAGGTATACAACTGTGTAGACATCTGACAGGACAAACACTAACAAAAAAAGTGACATATATAACAGTGTAAGCATCTCAAGTACCAAAGAGAGGAAACAACGAGGGTAAAGGAAAACAGATACCCAGACTCAAATACAGAAAACAGATGCCCAGTGGGCGTGGTCAGAAAGTGTGAACAACCATTGAAAAAGACTCTGACCTGTGACGTCAGTTGTGGCGACATGTTATGAGCCAATAATTTAACAGAAAAATCACTGTGGGAGTGTCTTAAGACTGACTCACGAATAGCAGGAGAAGTAAAACAATACAACATAATGAGCGAGCAGATGGGTGTGACAGGAAGTATTGGCCATTGGTTATGTAGAAAATTAAGGGCGTGTAAAGGATGTAAGTCCGCCTAAAGCAAAGAAAAATGTGGCCTAGAAATCAGTGATATAGGTAGACCGAGCTTGGTTCTCGCCTCAAGCAGACCTGCTACTCACTCAGCCGAGAATGGCTGTTGTGATCTTAATCGTGAGTAGAAATTCGAGAATCTAAGGGAAACCGACTGTATTGTCCTGGAGATTATATTGTGAGGAAATGTGTAGTAGGAATGTGAGTGGTACAGGATAGTGATTATTTGTTTGCGATGTTAAGCAGAAATGGAAACCACAGCGTGTGGTATAATTGGGTGTTTCCATGAATTGTAGTAGATTATACTATAGGAATATGTTATTAGAATTTTGTGAAGAGAGTACATAATGATTGTGACGTAAGCAGAGAGATACAAACCACTGCTTGTGGAACGACGAGTGTTATTATTATTGGCAACAACTGAGCACATATTGTAGTATTATGTTTAAGACATGTCGTTTGTCATATGTTGTATCCATTGCTGAATATGCCAGAGTGTTATGATCGTCTGAGCATAGAATATTGCGTAAGGCAATTATTTTCAATTAATCTTAAATAAATGTAAATTATATTTTCCCTTGTCTATCCCCGAACACTAGTCTCCAATAACAACTTAAGCCGGATCACGCTACCAAGGATACGAGACGGTGAGATCATTTATTGAGTAATTAATGAGTGATAAAAAGAATTGATTTAATACAAGAAAAGAAGGGTCTAAAACTGGCGGCAGCGGTACAGGGATAGACAGGAGGGTGTGTTTATCGGTGTCTTTCCTTAAATTAACTACGTTTGATGAGAAAAGGGCTCCTACTTTCACCAAGTTTATTCCGTTTTTGAAGCGGTAGTGATAGCGATGATATAAGTATTTGTTCTTCCGGAGAGTTAGACTCAGAATCAGACAACATGCCGGACGAAATTCAGGTCGGAAACGGTGTACCGGATCCTGAGCAGAGCACTAGTGAAGTCAGTGGCCAAGACAAGTCTACTACAGTAGATAAAACATATCTAGCCTCTATCATTTCCCTTAATTCGAGGAACAACTATGGCAAAGTCAAAGGATTAAAATATTATATGGGAGGTCGGAGCAAGGACCCAGACAACCCTACATTTTCCTGTACTACTAGTGTAAGGCAGTGGATTAAAAATATAGATTCACGGACTGCTGATAACTGGACAGATCAAGGAAGGATACAGTTAGCAAAGCATCACTCATTAGGCCCTGTCTTTCAATTGATTTCCACTACAGTTGAGACGGACGGTTATGACTGGAACAAGGTTAAGCAGCAACTGTTAGAAGTATTTCCTGATGATAAAACTTATTATGAGAGGAAAGAAGACCTGAATTTTGGGTAAGGCTACATGAGGCAACCTGTTCACTTAAAAAAATGAGGCCAGAAAATAAAATGTCATTACAGGAAGACAAAATAACTGCTTTTTTGACGGCCCTTCCAAAACCCTTTAGATCATATTTAACTGATGATGACATGAAAGATCCTTCAGTGTACAAAAAGGCCCTAAACTTCGTGAAAAATCATCCACAGCTGAAACTAACATGCAGTGATCTCATGAAAGAGACTCGTCAGCCCGTAGCGATGGTGACTGGCCACAAATCTCAGCACTCTAGGCAAGCTAGGAAGGAGGAGCAAAGACGCCCCCAAAATAATTCTGTAGTATGCTTTCGTTGTGAAAAGGTAGGACATGTAGCTAAGTCTTGCTGGGTAGAAATTTGCAGAAACTGTGGCATGACTGGGCATTCTACTGCCCATTGCTGGCATTTTTCGAGAGGAAGAGGAGGACAGGGCAAGTACCCACCTCGGGGTAACTCCTACAAACAAAAAAAAAACGCCAACTTTCGGTAGAAATAACAGAAAATGAACGGAGAACGAACAAGGGAGTAACCACATCACTAACAAGCAATGAAAAGAAGGCTATAATCAACATAACTCAGAGTAATCTTGGTAGCCAGATCGCACTAAACTTGCAGGTACAAAAACATGATAAAACATATGCAAAGGTGGCCGCTCTCCTAGATACGGGAGCGTGTGTGAGTCTTATAACTGATGAATTTATTCAAGAGTTAGGGCTCGCAGTAAATGAAAGTGAAGCGAAACCCGAAAATATTGTCTCGGTGCAAGGACACCATATTGAAAATGAAGGTAGGAGACAGGTTAACCTTAAATTTGGAAGGAGAAATAGCGTACAAGATCTAATAATAACACGCAATGTAGATTTACCGACTCCTATTTTGTTGGGTACTGATTTCATGTTGCAACACGAAATTACTCTAAAAACGTGGCAACCACATGAAGAACAAGGGAAACGAGGTTGGAAACTGATGATAGAAGGGGAAACTATACCTATACAACCCATTGAGCCCGGAGAAATATCTCTGATATCTAGAGGTGAGGGACCTCAGTTGAATGAAGATGAAAATGAAGAAAGCTTCACTGAAAGTAAGGCCGAACGTTGCCAAGCAGCTGAACCTTTGCAACTGCATGCATCTGTTGCAGGTTACATAACGCTAGTGACGCAACTACAGGCAACTGAAGCTTTATTTGAGCCTTGTGTTAGTACTCCTCAGGCTAGAGTCTTGTGCTCAGGGATAGTTAAGTTGACCCCTTCACCTGACAATCAAAGATCTTATGTCACTGTGCCATATTTGAATGTTGAAAGTGAGAGCATAGAGATAGATGATAGTACAACGTTAGGATTTGTGAAGCCTGTCACTCATGAGCAATACGCTGATCTGCCACAAGTATCTAGTGTACAGACCGCTGACACAATTAAGACAGACTTGAAGCCCGCAGAGCTTGAAGCAAGGAAGAAAAGCCTCTATCAAATTGTTGACGCTAAATTCCCAGACGAAGAGAGAGAAAATCAGGTCTTAAAGTCCTTAATAAATAAATATATAACAGTGTTTTCCACAGAACAAGAACCATTAACAGTAACGCCCTATTTTCTAAGCACCATCAAGCAAAACACTGATGAAGTAGTGTACAGGCGTCCCTATAACATTCCCATCAGTTATCATGACAGAGTAAATGAACAACTTATATCGCTCCAGCAACAGGGTGTGATTCGCCCTTCGCGATCACCCTATAATGCCCCACTTATCCCAGTGCCAAAAAAAGATGGAGGACTACGACTTTGTCTGGACTTCCGGGCACTCAATAAAACACTACGGGACGACCGGTACCCACTCCCTAATATAACCACCATACTCAATCAATTGGGAGATAGTAAGCTTTTTTCATGCCTAGACTTGAAACAGGGTTACCATCAAATTCCCCTAGATGAATTCAGCAGAGAAAAGACGGCATTTTCTTCTCCAGCAGGACATTGGGAATTTACTTCCCTCCCCTTTGGCCTTAAAACAGCCCCGTCCTGCTTCCAGAAAATAATAAACACTGTCCTTACAGGACTATTAGGTAACAAGGCTCAGGTGTACCTTGATGACATAATTATCCTGGGCGATACATTTTCTAATCATGTAGATAACTTAGAACAAATTCTGGATCGCTTAAAGGAAGCCAAACTGACTCTTAAGATGGAGAAGTGTAACTTTTTTAAGGACAAAGTAGATTACCTGGGCCATGTCATCAGCTCAGAGGGAATAAGACCTCAATCTAGCAAGCTGGAGGCCATACAAAACATCCCGGCCCCCCAAACTGTTCATGATTTACAGTCATTTCTTGGATTGACTAATTATTATCGCAAATTTATTGCAAATTATTCACAAATCATTGCTCCTCTTCTAAAGATTAACAAAGGAAAGAAAGGTACACTCAAGAAAAAAGATAAAACTCCACTCATATGGACAGATGAAGCAAAAATTGCGTTCTCAACCCTTAAGGATAGAATGCTTGACACAGTCACTCTAAAATTCCCTGACTTTAACAAACCTTTCGTGCTCACTACTGACGCGTCCAGCTACAGTATTGGTGGAGTATTGCAACAACAGGATAATGATAATAAACTAAGACCTATATCCTTTTTTAGTAGGAAATTGAACACAGCAGAACAGCGGTACAGTACAGTTGAAAGAGAGGCTTTAGCAGTAATATATGGGTTGCAAGTGAACCGCCCATTAATACTGGGCTACCCTATTGAGATCCACACGGATCACAGACCTTTAGTATGGTTGTTACAGGTAGCTAGTCCCAACGGCAGGATAGCTAGATGGCAGACTCTCATGAGTGAGTATGATTTCACAATCAATCATTTGCCTGGCAAGGAAAATATAGTAGCAGATTTTTTATCAAGGATGAAGGCTCAACAGGACACTGAGATTGAATTAGAAGATCCGCGCGATAATATTTGTGGATGGGGAACAACCAAAACCGTGGAACACGTGGATAATGAGGGGCAAGGTATTGCACTAGTGCAGAAAAAGAAAAAGGCGCCAAATGATATGGAATCAAAATGTATGAAATGTATGGACATGAATTGTGAGTGTATTGGCCACACACTTGACTGGAGTATTGAAGAGATTATTGAGCTGCAAGATGAGCAGCCAGCATATAGAATGATAAAAAATATGATAAAAGAAGGGTGCCCCATGAATGAGATTGAGCAGAGACTCAGAGATAAAAGGTATAATGTGAAGATGCCCCTGTCAGAATTGCAGGTGGAACACGATGTGTTATATCGTGTTATAGTGAATCCATACGGAGAAGCCACTAAGGTGGTGGTTTTACCCCCGAAGTATTTCCAGAAAGCGATAACTCAGGCTCATTCGTCGCCAACTGCAGGGCACGGAGGAACCAAAGTTACGTTATCTCGGTGTAGAAAGTTCGCTTTCTGGCCTGGAATGAAACGGGATGTAGAAGAGTATGTAAGGAAGTGCGTCACGTGTAGTCGTTTCAAGCGAGTTGGGAACTTCCACCCTGCTCCTTTGCGGCATTATCCGGACGTCACCGCTCCTTTTGAGAGAATACACATGGACCTTGTGGGTCCCATGGGTGTATCGGACAATGGGTTTCGATACGTAATGACCATAATTGATGTTTTTACAAGGTATTTGATTACAGTATCCTTACGGAGTAAGGAAGCCCGCGAAGTAGCATGGGCGTTGTACGTGAATGTGGTTTGTGTACACGGTGTTCCTCAGACAGTTGTTACAGATCAAGGTTCAGAGTTTGTTAATTCCGTGATGCAGGAGATTTGGGCTATAATGTTACCTGTAGCCACCCTGGCATATAATACTGCGTATCATAGCACCATAAAGGAGTCCCCTTTTTATCTCATGTACTTACGGGATCCTCGTATGCCCTACACTATGTTAGAAAAAACTCAGCAGCCCTGGTATGATATTGACTCCTATAAGGAAGAAATGGCTGCAGTTGCAAAGAAAGTTTATGATAGATGCCAGGTTTACATTGAAGAAGGTAGAGAAGAAATGGAAAAGTACTACAAACCTACGAAACTCAAAACTATCAGCGTTGGCGACAGAGTGTTCCTCAAACATATACCAAAAAGAAAAGAAAATAAGAAGTTGCAACCTATTTTTGATGGACCCTACAGGGTAATAGACAAGATCAGTGATGTAGTGGTAAAAATTAGGAACCTCAGGACTAGTAAGGTTTCAACAGTCCACACAGATAGAGTGAAAGTCCTTCATGAAGACTGCATCGATGTGCAGCAATGTCCAACGGTTAGGCGAGCATACCCTTTAAATCCAGAGACAGACACTGATCTATTCTTTGCATTGCTCAACCCTGAAATCCCTGAAAAAAATTCTACCAAAGAATTGATAACTCGTAAAGGAGAATTAACTACTACTTTTGAAACTGAAACTAATGTTCGTTCTCCAGCAGCCCAAACAGCTGAGGCACAGGCTACAATGCCCAATACGACCACCTCCCAGGTTACTCCCAAATTTTCAGAGCCACCCCAGCATAGGTATAACCTTCGCTCTTCCTCAACGGTACAGGACTTGCCTAATGTTATGTCAAAGCCAATAGAATATGGGAAAGAATAGTGGCTCACGAAAAAAGATACGCTATTTAACCGCTAATATAACGTAATTATCCGCAGATTTGTTTGGCTTCATCGGTGCACTGCTCAATCCCAACACAAGAATCACCGATACGTGCTGGCTTGAGTTTCACACCGACATACCGTCTAGTCCTCACAGGCAGAGACTATGTAATACCTTTTATCCTCAAAGAAGAAGATGTTTTAGCTCCATTATATAAGGCACGGAATTTGACTGCTTCTTTAGCTTGGAATGTTGTTCAAATATCACCTGAGTATCCAATTATAAAATCATTAAAGCACACACTTTTTAATTTTGAAAATGAATTCAGTTCATTGTTATTTAATCTTAAAAGATTCCTCCGCTATGTAATGACTACTGATCCGAACAAACTACATGTTTCAATGAATTATAGACCGAAGCGGGGAATGATTAATTTTCTAGGATCCTTGTGTAATATCTTTTTTGGTACCGCGACCCAGGCTCAAGTTGATGCTATTCATGGAATAATTGGAGAACTAGAGTCAATGACTGAACAAGAACGTATCATGTTGAACGTTCATTCGACTGCATTAAATGTCACGTTACGAAATATGCATACCATGCAGTCTGCTCTGAATAGACTATCTTCTGCTGTAAACATATCGAACCAGGTTGTCCGTCACATGTCTATGCAGACCTTGGCATTAGAGAATGAGGAAAAACTCCTCCGAGCATTGCTAGATTTAGAGTTAGCATTAGGACACCTAAGTACGGGTATTTTAGATTTAAAGTTGGGTCTGCAGGCTCTCCTGCAAACATATATAACTCCAACCATTATGTCAGACGAACAACTGTTAAGTACATTAAAGGAAGCCTCAGTTCGGCCTCCAGGTCTTTTGTTCCCTGCAGTTCCTGATTTTTTAGCTTTATATAGGGATATGATAACTGTGTTCTCCAGGACAACGGCTTTGCACGATTCTCGTAATTTCTATTTCACCATACCTTTACGTGGAGATCCGCCTGACACCTTTGATGTCTTTCGAATCGACTCCCTTCCATTTTCTGTACAGAATAACACTTACTTTCTTATGTATAGTGTTAAATCAAGATATATTGCCTTCAGTGAGAATAGGAAAATATATTTTCTACTTTCTAGTATAGAACACTGTAACAAAAATCACCATATGTTAGTTTGTCCTCCCAAAGGCCCCGTGTATGAGGCAAGTCACGCAGCCTCTTGTGAATCGGCTGCCTTCTTGAATCATAAGTCAGTGATCAACCTCTGCCACAAAATAGTCTTACAAACATTTCCCCCGATGTTTATAAAAGGTCCTGGATACTGGACCTATTCACTTGCCTCCCCCATCACTCTGACACTCACATGCCCTACCAATCCTGTAAACAAACATACTGTCAGCCTCAAAGGTAGTGGGATATTGACGCTTCGGCAAGGTTGCAGCGCCCACAGCCCATCCCTGACACTTCCTGGACAAGAAGCAGTTGTGGAGGGGCCCCCCATCAAGGTCTCTCTCGCCCCTCTCCCTCTCCACCTCCCTCCTCTCCCAAAAGTTCTTACAGGCCATCTTAACTGGTCCGTTTTGCCTGACCTTCCATCTCTTCGCAGTGCTGAGTCCATCCCCCTACAGGAGCTAACAGCTGACTTGCAGCCCCTACATCCTGTGGTCAAGCCGAATCAGCCCTTTCAACACGAAATCCATTGGTGGATTGTCTTCGCCATTGTCGTGATCCTGGTTCTTCTGGTGGTAACGTCTGCCGTGGGGTATTCCTATGTCCTACGCTACGCACGACGCCGCCTAATTCCAGACTCGAACCAACTGCAGACATTGCAAGGCGTATCTTCTCCACCAACACCTGTGAGATCTCAGGGGCGAGATCTTCCGGAAGGGGAAGTATGTCAGGACCCAGAAAACGAGGAAACAGAGGAGTGAGATATACAACTGTGTAAACACCTGACAGGACAAACACTAACAAAAAGGGTGACATATATATATATAAGTGTAAACATCTCAAGTACAAAAGAGGGGAAACAACGAGGGTAAAGGAAAACAGATACCCAGAGAGGAAAGTGAGATATACAACTGTGTAAACATCTGACAGGACAAACACTAACAAAAAGGGTGACATATATATAAGTGTAAACATCTCAAGTACAAAAGAGGGGAAACAACGAGGGTAAAGGAAAACAGATACCCAGAGAGGAAAGGCAGGTATACAACTGTGTAGACATCTGACAGGACAAACACTAACAAAAAAAGTGACATATATAACAGTGTAAGCATCTCAAGTACCAAAGAGAGGAAACAACGAGGGTAAAGGAAAACAGATACCCAGACTCAAATACAGAAAACAGATGCCCAGTGGGCGTGGTCAGAAAGTGTGAACAACCATTGAAAAAGACTCTGACCTGTGACGTCAGTTGTGGCGACATGTTATGAGCCAATAATTTAACAGAAAAATTACTGTGGGAGTGTCTTAAGACTGACTCACGAATAGCAGGAGAAGTAAAACAATACAACATAATGAGCGAGCAGATGAGTGTGACAGGAAGTAT
This sequence comes from Eriocheir sinensis, assembly GCF_024679095.1. Classification (NCBI taxonomy): domain Eukaryota; kingdom Metazoa; phylum Arthropoda; class Malacostraca; order Decapoda; family Varunidae; genus Eriocheir; species Eriocheir sinensis. The sequence goes on from NW_026111665.1 coordinate 928,011, forward strand.
TGGCCATTGGTTATGTAGAAAATTAAGGGCGTGTCAAGGATGTAAGTCCACCTAAAGCAAAGAAAAATGTGGCCTAGAAATCAGTGATATAGGTAGACCGAGCTTGGTTCTCGCCTCAAGCAGACCTGCTACTCACTCAGCCGAGAATGGCTGTTGTGATCTTAATCGTGAGTAGAAATTCGAGAATCTAAGGGAAACCGACTGTATTGTCCTGGAGATTATATTGTGAGGAAATGTGTAGTAGGAATGTGAGTGGTACAGGATAGTGATTATTTGTTTGCGATGTTAAGCAGAAATGGAAACCACAGCGTGTGGTATAATTGGGTGTTTCCATGAATTGTAGTAGATTATACTATAGGAATATGTTATTAGAATTTTGTGAAGAGAGTACATAATGATTGTGACGTAAGCAGAGAGATACAAACCACTGCTTGTGGAACGACGAGTGTTATTATTATTGGCAACAACTGGGCACATATTGTAGTATTATGTTTCAGACATGTCGTTTGTCATATGTTGTATCCATTGCTGAATATGCCAGAGTGTTATGATCGTCTGAGCATAGAATATTGCGTAAGGCAATTATTTTCATTTAATCTTAAATAAATGTAAATTATATTTTCCCTTGTCTATCCCCGAACACTAGTCTCCAATAACAACTTAAGCCGGATCACGCTACCAAGGATACGAGACGGTGAGATCATTTATTGAGTAATTAATGAGTGATAAAAAGAATTGATTTAATACAAGAAAAGAAGGGTCTAAAAGGCACACGCATTTAGTCCACATGGGGGCGCCGACGATGACGCGGAGAGCGGCGTTTTGAGCAGTTTCCAGCGGCGTAAACGCCGCCGGACCCACCGTCAGCAGGCACGGAGTCCCGTAGTCTATACAGGATCTCACGCCCTGGACGTAGAACGTCCGCAGACAGAAAAATTGTCAAGCATGCCACAGAGCAGATTCACACGCGTCCTCTCTTACGCGGACGACGTGGCCATAGTGGTTTCCGGGCCGAACCACGTGGCCAGCGTTCGTCTCCTCCGCCGCCTCTCACAGACCTGCGCGTCGCTAGGCCTTGTGATCAACAGGCTAAAACGAAGGCCTTGGCCATCAATCACCGTCTCCTCCCTGAGGCCTTCGAGCTTGACGGCACACCGATTCCATGGGTGCACGCCTACAAATATCTCGGCGTCACCCTGGATTCCCGGCTCACCTTCGCCGCACCGTTGTGACCCGCACTAACATCATGCGGGCCCTGGCGAGGACTGCCGGAGGTGCCAGTGACCGAGTCCTGCGCCTGTTCTATCTCCAGGCGGTGAGGGCCTGCGTTGATCACGGCACCCCATGCCTCATGACGGTGGCCCCTGCTGCTCTCCGGCCTCTGGAGACTGCCCAAAATGCGGCAATCCGCACCATCATCGGGGCCCCACGGTGGACGAAATGCATTTGCATGAGGGCGGAGGTACGGCTTAGCCCCGTCACCGTGAGGGTAACGCAGCTCGCCGTCGGCCACCTGGCGACACTGCTGCGCCGCAGGGGATCGGAGCCGCTGAGGGCCTCGGTGGAGCAGGCCCTCCATCAGGCCCCTCTCCTTTTCAATAGGAAAACGTGGGCGGCGGCGAACCTCAGGTCAATCCGCCTCTCCCGATGCTTTCTGCTGGACCCAGACCTGCCCCACCCTGGCTACAACACACCTCCCCCGTGGGCACCGGCCACCTTCACGGCCACCATCAGAACGCTGCCGACGAGGAAGGCCCTGCTCACACCGCAGAGGCTAGCGCGGGAGGCCAGGAGCAGAGAGACGGGGGCGGCCCGGCCCGGTGCAGTCGTCTACTACACGGACGGCTCCGTCGATCACCACACTGGGGCTGTTGGGGCTGCTTTCTGCACGGCGGGCCACACAGACGTGTTCCGGCTGACCGACGGCTCCTCCTCCACCCAGGCAGAGCTGGTAGCTCTCAGCAGGACACTGGGAAATGCGATTGAGGGGGGCAGGGTCCCGATCCTGGTACACTGCGACTCGGTGCCGGCCATTCGATCGCTGTGCCAGGACCTGTTAGACGACAACGTCTCCCTCCTCACGGGCATCCACGCACAGCTGCAGGAGCTGGGGAGGGCCGGCCGTCATGTCCTTTTTAACTGGTTGCCCAGCCATGCAGGCGTGGTGGGCAACGACGCTGCTGATCGTGCTGCCGGCGAGGGTACACTGCTTCCCACTGTAACATGCTTCGTACCGCAGAGCATGTCTCAGCTCAAGCGCGGCATGGAGGCCCATGCCTCAGCAAGTGTCGTAAGGGACCTTGAAAGGGCTCTGGCGGGCGGCTCACCTTCTGCCCATTGGTATGCCTCGGCGACGGGCTCCGGCAGCCGCCCTGTCCCATTAGGCACCCCCAGGCGAGTGGCTTCCAACCTCCACCGCCTGCGCCTCGGGTACAGGTGTGCCTCACTCCTGGACCTAGAGGACCCGGCCCCGGTGGAGTGCCCTCACCGCGAGGAGGAGGTCGTCCAGCCGCTCCTCCACTACCTCCTCGAGTGTGGGGGCACACGACATCTCCTCCACAACCCGGACGGCCTACCGGCACCAGAGCTCATCATGGCCCTGAGCGATGAAGCTCTGGTGCATCTTATCAACACGTGTGAACCGCCGAGATGAACCTCCTGAAAAAAACCTTCGCCAGTTCAGCTCACGGGCCGTCCATCGTGACAAGGGCCCGTTTCCCCGAAAGGGAAGAAAATAAAGAAGAAGAAGAAGAAGGGCGCGGGCAGTGGAACGCCAGCACTCCTCGGGCGAGCGGCCGGGTGGCCCTTCTACGGAGGCGAGGTTGACCCGTGGGGTCATCCTCGCTTAGGGCCACCCCTAAGTGGTCAAGTCGACCAGTCGGCTGCTCGCACGTGTCAGATACGGGTGTCTGCTGGGCGCCTGCCCAGAGAGCCCGTGCCTCCGTCGCTGCTCGCCGGCTCTTACTCGTGGCTGTGGCGGCGGCGGAGGCTTCCCCACACCCGCCGCACGCCAGCGGCGGGTTCCCCTCTGCGACGGGCCGTCATACCGACAAATGCCCGTTCCCCCTTCTTAGGTGGTAAATCCCAAAGAAAGAAAGAAGAAGTGGCGTGTATTCGCTCTCCGAGCCCACAGCAGAAGCGTGCTATGTGCGTGGGTCTCCTTAAACTTTTTATTTTTTATTATTATTATTATTATTACACACACAATACAAAAAACAAACAAAAACAAAAAAAAACAAAACAAAAAAAATAATAATAATAAAAAAAATAAAAAGTTTAAGGAGACCCACGCACATAGCTCCGCCGTAGGTTCCCCTAGCGGACGGGGGACCCCACTAGTTGCTCTTCTGCTGCAACTAAAAGCCATTGATAAGGATTGATTTTTTTTTCTTGAGAAATATCTTTAGCATATTCTTTGGCCAGTATATGAGTAGAGTTTATTACATTGTATGATTCTCTCTTGATTATATCTTTGATGTCTTTTACTACCCTAAACCATACAGGAGCAGTATATTTACACATAGGTGTTACGGGAGTTATGAATATATATTTTATATGATTTTTCTGCTTCGGTAATCATTACGCTTTTAACTCTGAACTTTTTCGATTTTTTTGAGGTAAATTCTTAGAATAAAAGCTTTAGCAAGCAATTAATTCCCTCTATACCTCTAACATACAATAATAAAAATATATGTTTTGTTTGTAGGTATTATAATAGTTCAGTAACTAAGAAAGAGTTGATAAAAGGCTATTAGATTTCATTTTTCCTCCCATATGCACAGGATGTAAAAACAAACTTGTTCAAGGATAACTATTTATTTGTACCATTTGCTTGAGTAACAGATAATCCTATTACCAATCGTTTTGTAGATACAGCTACTATTACCTATGGTCTTGCACAACAAAAATAAAAAATAAAGCTAGCTAGCTACCCTGTTTGTTTGTTTGTTTACTAGCTAGCTAGTTTGTTTGTTTGCTTGCTAGCTTGCTAGTTTGTTTGTTAGCTAGCTAGTGAGTGTGTTTGTTTGCTAGCTAGCTTGTTTGCTTGCTACTGGGTTTATTTGTGTGCTAGCTAGCTAGCTAGCTAGTACGTTTGTTTGTTTGTTACCTAGCTAGTTATTTTGTCTGCTAGCTAGCCAGCTTGTTTGTTTGTTTGTTTGCTGGCTAGCTAGTTTGTTTGTTTGTTTGCTTGCTAGCTAGCTAGTTAGTTTGTTTGCTAGCTAGCTAGCTAGTGAGTTTGTTTGTTTGCTAGCTAGCTAGTTAGTTTGTTTGCTAGCTAGCTAGTTTGTTTGTTTGTTTGCTTGCTAGCTAGCTAGTTGGTTGGTTTGCTAGCTAGCCTAGCAGGATGCTGGCTCCTCTGTAGTCGTCGCCGCGTCACTCGTCTCGGGTGTCTGGTCCCTGGTCCTCTTTTTCATTGGCGCTTGTAACTCCGGGGACACTACTGGGGGTGTCACCTCGGCGGTCACCGCTGCCGTCTCCTTCCTCGTCAGCCGTGGTGGGTCCACCTCCATCTCCCTAGCGGGACACTTTGGTGCCGGGACGCTCAGCTCCGATGGTCCCGTCCTCCTCGTCCGTCATGATGAGTCAGGTGAGGAGAGGAGGAGAGGAGCTCCTTCCTCGACCGCTGCTGAGCTTCCAATGGTGTGGGTTGCCCTTCCTTTCCTTTAAATTTCGAGGGTTGTTAGCCCTCGCGGGCTATATGCCATTGGCTGGCCCGCCTCTCTCTTGATCTCTCTAAGCCACGGACGCGTCACGCCCAAAAACGCCAGACCCGCACCCAGCACGGCCCCAAAGGCCAGCGCGCAGCGTACCATGAGCGACCGAAAAAACCCCACTCCAGGTCCCAAGGATTGAAAGGTGTGAATATTTGAAATTAAGGAAGTCAGAGGGCGACAGTGGTTTGTACGTATATTTGGCAGAGTGGATGGTTTGAGAAGTACTCCGTATAGCGGAGGGACCTTTAGATGGGGTCCAGCCCTGATAGTCGGAGGGAGGCGAGCGGAACGGAGGGGATTCTATGAGGGTAAAAGGTGGCACAGTAAGATAACAGGAGGAAGAGACCTTTGTACAGCAAAGGGATCATTTATTTAAAGTGGGTCATTCGAACCACGCAAGTAAAGTGGGAGGCAGTAGAAACAGACCTTTTTGGTGGGGTCCAGCCACAGGAGGTGAGCGGAACGGAGGGGATTGCATGAGACCGAAAGATTGAACAGTAAGTGACAGTTGGAAGAGTCCTTTGTATAGCAAAGGGATCATTTGTTTAAAGTGGGTCATTCGAACCACGCAAGTATAGTCGAAGGTGTTTGGGAGAAGAAAAAAAAAAAAATAAATAAATAAATAAATAAATAAATAAATAAATAAATAAATAAATATATAAATAGATAAATAAAAAAAATACAATAAAATAAATAAATAAATAAATAAATGAATAAAAATTAAAATAATAGTAATATTAATAATAGTAATGATGTTAATAAAAATAATAAAAATAAATAAATAAATAAATAAATAAATAAAATAAATAAATAAATAAAATAGATAAATAACAACAAAATAAAAATAAAAAATAAAATAAATAAATAAATAAATAAATAAATAAAATAAAATAAATAAAAATAAATCAATCAATAAATAAATAAGTAAATAAAACTAAAATAAATAGATAGGTAACAAAAAAAAAAAGTCGTGCTGTCTCGTCGTTTACCGTGGAGGCTCTCTCTGTCTGAGAAACCTCGTGAGTGTCCCGAGGTCGTCCGTCAGGTACCGTACCATCCTTGCTGCAGCTGTTCTTCTCTCTCCGCAAGGGGTGTAACCCCTCCTGGCCGCCATCGTCCTTAGCGGGCCTGTCTGCGCACAGTCCAGGAGGTAGTGGACGAGGGGGTCGTCCGTATCCTCCAGGCAGTGCAGGCACAACTCGCCCTCGTAGTCCGCTATGAGGGAGCGAACGGTCGGGTAGCCGAGGCGCAGTCTGTGGATCATTACCCTATCCCTCCTCGCCAAGGAGGAGGGGAGGGGAACGGTCTCGTAGCCGGTGGCGTTGGCGTACCAATGAAGGGACGCTGAGGTTGCCTCAGCGTCCTTCACTAGCGCGAGCGCGCGCCTTCCTGTAGTCCTCTTCGCTGTGCGTTTTAGCTGTTGTAAGCTAACAGGGACCTCGATCGCTATCCGGTCCTGGTCCAGCGCCTGCTTGGCTGCTGCATCCGCCCCCTCGTTGCCCGGGACACCCACGTGACTGGGTATCCAGGCGAACGTCACGGCTCGCTCGTCGCGTCCCAGGCGTGCCAGAGTGTCTAGTGTCATGGTCACCAGTCTGATGTTGTCACGTACCCTGTCTCGTCTGAGCGTCTGAAGTGCTGTCATCGAGTCAGTGTAAACGTTGATGTCCTTGTTGTCGGTGCGTAGGGCGTGCTGGAGCGCTGTCAGGAGAGCCACTAGCTCTGCCTGAAGGGTAGAGCAGTGGTCGCCGGTCCGCCAACCGTGTGTCTCCTCGCCGCTCACGAAGGCCGCCGCTGTTCTGCCTCTCTCTCGGTCAACAGATCCGTCCGTGTAGTATACAATTGCCCCATCCGAAGATGTGCGGGCAAGGGTTCCTCTTGCGTGGGCGAGTAAGGTCTCGCAAAACGCGATCTCGCCAGTTAGCTACGAGTCGTCGCTGAACTCGATTCTGACGGCAAACAACCTCCCACCCATCATCATCCCGGAGATTCCAGACTCCCAAAAACTTTTCACCCCTGCCACTCAACCAGCACCTGCCCAAGCTCCTACCACTGCTGAGCCACCTCCTGACCATGACCTGCAGGAGATCGCGGTGCTGATACCCCCTGCAGATGATTCTCCACCCACTAGCCAGGCGGCCTCCCGCTCCTCTGCACCAGCCTCCCCAGCAAGCACCACAACATCCCTACCACAATCCCCCTGCACTTCCTCCCCCTCCACCTCCCCCCCCGCCTCCCCCCTCCTCACCCCTGCCCCTCACCACCCCAACTTTGCGCCCGGCAAACGGCATGCCTCTTTCAAATCCACCTCCTCGACCGTCACTGAGCATGTAATTCATCGCTCCCCCCACACGCCCATCTGGCCTAGACAACAGCTTGTACAAAGATAAACTCAGAAACAATAAGGTCACGAGCTGAAAATCGTACAGCACAACGTCCTGAGCTGGACAATGCACAAATTCGGCTTAACCAATATATACAGGGATCTGGACCCCCACATCATACTCATCAAAGGCCACGGCGTCTCTGACGGCGCCAGTTTCAAACTTCATGGATACTCTGTCCACAGAAAAACACACGCAAACGCTCGTAATGATGGCACCGCGATTGCCATCAAACACGGCCTTCACTTCAAACTCATTGACGATTTCACTTCCGACGCACTTGAAGTAGAACTGACCACACACACGGGCAAAATTCTCGTCTCCACCCTCTATCAGCTCCCTTCAAGGAACTTCCTTCCCATACCCGATTTCACCAGAATCTTCCGGAGACAGATCCCTGTATATATGATTGCCGACCTGAACGCCAACCACCCAACCCTCGGCTACACGCACACGAACACTAAAGGCCGACAGATTCAACACCTCATCACACACAGAACAATTCAACACATTGGACCCCACTTCCCCACATACATAGCCCACAACACAGCTACCACTCCAGACATCATCCTCATCAACAATCACACCTATCATAACATCGCCATCACTCAAGGCCCCATGACCATGAGTGACCACATCCCCGTCATCCTCACCCTCTCCACCAACCCAATACAGATCCCTACACGGCCCAGACCCCTCTTCTCTCGAGCAGACTTTACGAACAACACAAACAGCTTCAACTTACACTCCACCAGCACTTGCTGAGCGACAGCCGCGCCCACTGGGGCGAGGTTATAGCAGAGACAGCGTCCCTTTACCACGATCCAGCCACCTTCTGGCGTAAGACCAAACAACTGATGGGGACGGACTCGACCAACGCCCTCTACCTCTTCACCCCCACCCGCGACAAGGTTTATGACACCGCTGACAAGGAGGCTCTTCACAGGGCCCACTGGACAGACGTTTTCACTGACGAGGACAAAGAATGGGACAATGACGATACTGAGACTGAAATCCGCGACTTTTTAGCCACTAACCACCACAGACTAACCCCTCACGATACTGCCGACCCTAACCGACTTAACGCTGACAATAATTTTCTAACGCTGGACATCACGACTGACCACGTCACTACCATCATTAGACGCATGAAACAGACCTGCCCTGGCCACAGTAGCATCAACAAAACTATAATGCGCCACCTCCCTCCTGAGGCCATCAACTACCTGACACAGATATTTAATGCTTCCCTCTCAGCGGGGTACTTTCCTGATAAGTTTAAAAATGCCACTCTCAAACTCATTCCCAAGGGGAGTAAAAACCCCCACTACCCCTCCAACTACCGCCCGATATCTCTCCTCGAGGTGCCGGGGAAGATATTCGAGCGTGTGCTCAACCACCGACTCAGGACCTTTTTTGAAGACTCTGACATTCACAACGATTTACAGTTTAGTTTTAGACACGGACGAGGAACCACGCATGCCCTCGCTCTGGTGAGCGAGACTGTCGCTCAGCAAAAAGCGGACGGGGGGCAGTGTCATATCGTCCAGCGGGACATCACCAAGGCCTTCGATCAAGTATGTCACCTAAGGATGAAGTACAAAATCTTACACCTCGGACTTCCTGTTATTCTAGAGAAGCTAGTATGCGACTTTCTAGATGACCGGTCGGCTAGGATAAGAATTGGAGACTTCTTAGGCGACAGCTTTGCCCTAGGCTGCGGTGTCCCCCAGGGCAGTGTGCTGTCCCCCACGCTCTTCACACTGTACACAAGAGACTCCCCTCCCACACGTCGCGGCATAAACATCTCATACGCCGACGACGTCAATCAAATAATCTGATACACCGTAAGTTCAATCCGGATGGCTCAGGCACCTACAGTTAGGGAAATCGACTCTCTCAACGCCTACGAGTCCAAATGGCGTATCCGAACAAACACACAAAAAATTCTCAGTTATGAGACTTGGATCCCGAAACAACGAACAACTCTTAACCGCAACAGATATACATGACACACAACAACGGGGATCGATCCTCGGACTACACATATCTACAAATGGCTATCACAAGCATGTCCAGCACAGTCAAACAGTCAACTCACGAGGCTGTACCGGTTCAAACTGATGCCTCCGAAAATCAAACTCCACCTTGTGAAAACCCTTATCCTTCCTATCCTTGATTACCCCCCCATCCCCATACACACACTAAGCAACACCCAGCTTGGGAAGCTGCGACGCATCCAATATAAAGCACTCCGGTTCGCCACGAACCAAAACTACCCGCTCACGATGAACACAGAGGAAATACACACTGCCACAAAAACCCTCCTCCTTAACGTAAGACTTCACGACCGAGCTGTCAAAACATGGCTCCGCCTCGAGTCACTCCGCTTACCCTACCTCACCACTCTCACTGACAATGCACATAACGTTCGCCGCTACCATCAATCATTCCCCAGCAGCCTGGCTGCACTCAACACCATCCCCACCTCGCTCTTTCACTGACCCTCATCTCCCCTGACGACACCTAGCTAGCTAGATACCACACAACAAAACACCCACACCAAGCCACACACACAAAATTTATACATACACCTCTTACATAACACCCACCCCTACAACTCTCCAATTCATTTTTGTGTAATTATAAAATAACTATATATATATATATATATATATATATATATATATATATATATATATATATATATATATATATATATATATATATATATATATATATATATATATATCAATTCAACATGTAAAATTATATAACTATAAATAAATATGTCCTTGTCAGGTGGACGCCCACCATCTTTCTACCTCCTTCTGTACTTCTCTCTCTTCTCCCTTTCCCTTCTTCACCCCCCTCTCTTCTTTCCTTCACCCCCTCTCTCTCTCTAAATAAAAAAAAAATAAAAAAAAAAATAAAAAAAAAAAAAAAAAAAACCGGCATTGGGTTCCCGGACCTGGCAGCGTGTACACCTCTTCCCCACCTTCTAGCAACAGCTCTCGCGGGCGAGCGATTGAGCTGCTCTGCTACTGCCAGGCTGTGAGTCACCGTGTCAGTGCTCCCTGACTACGTGTTACTCACTCCCCGGAGTTGCCAGCGTTACCACGCGCCTTCCACCTTGTGCACGCCGACTTCCTGCCCCGCGCTGCACACTTCACCCTGCTCCGCGCTCTGCCGTGCCAGTGTACACTGTCTGCGTGTCACTGGTCACGCGTCGCTCGTTACACGCGACTGCAGCCTTCCTGCTGCTCTGTGTTTGTGCTTTTATTTGTCTTTTGCTTGTGTGTTTGAGCCTTAGACCCTGGTTTAGTACGACGCCGAACCCCGAGGGCAGTGCCACGAGGGGGCCCCTTAGGATAATAGGGTGGTTAGAGGAAAAAACAGGATTCTTGTTAGGTCCCCCAAGACCCGCAAGGGGCGACAGCGGAGCCTGCCGAGCCCTTTAGAGGGTGGGCGGGCTTTAGCCCTCCGCTGCCGTAGGTCAGCCGGCTCTTCGTAGGATAGTTTTTGTTACCCTTTTTTTTTTGTGTATTAAATGTCTAGCTGTGTTCCAGCCGTTGTGCTGTCTTGTCGTTAGGATGTCTACGGACAAGCGTGTCCGCCCCGCTAGCGACTCGGAGAGCTCCGACCTGAGTCGCCTGCGGATAAGCAGCTACGCCTTGAGTCGGGGAGTGAGAGTGATGAGGCGGCCCTTATCCCGCTCCTCGACTCTTCTGATGAGGATTGGGTGGTAGTAGGAAAGGTGCGTGACCGTAACCACCGCTCCCACCCACCTCCGCCACCTTCGCCTTCCCGCTCCCGTTCGCCACTTGGCACCTCTGCTACCCCCACCCTGCCCAGCGGCTCACTCCCGACGCCGTTCCCCCGTACTACTGCTACTGCCCTCACTGCTGCCACCTCAACTGCCTCCACCGCTGCTCCTTCACCGGCCTCCGCCGCCCATGCCACCCTGCTCGGTGCAGTCTCGCACCCCGAGCTGCTGCCCGCCAAGCTGCTACGGCCCCTGTCAGACCCAAGGTTATTGTCCCTCCTACACCGGGCTTCGAGACTGCCCTCGATATGGCGGAGGCCCTGGAGGAGGAACTCGGGCACCGCTTCCAGATGCGCTTCCTGGAGAACGGAGGCGTGCTGGTCATCCCGCCTTCCGAGGAAGCCCTCCGTGCTCTCATGGACACCACGTCGGTGCATGGGAAGGCGGTGCAGTTGCGGCTGATGGGCGACGCAACCACCAAGGGGGTGGTGACCACTTACCCGGTTGCCATGCCTCTCAAGGCTCTCCTCCGACACCCGAGCGTCGTCACGGCGGAGCGGTGTATGACGCGCCACAACCTTGCCACGAGGCAGGTCCTCATCTCGGTGAGGGGCCCTTGCCAGGCATGCTCGACCTGTGGAGTTGGGGCGTATTCTACACGCGCCCCTTCAACGCCGAGCCCCTCCGTTGCTATCGCTGCCAGCAATACGGCCACCATCGTCCCCATCCCCAAGAGTGGAGACGGGCTCCAACATCGCCCGATCTCCCTCCTAAGCTGCCTCGGCAAGTGTATGGAGAGAGTCCTACTTCCGCGCCTTCAGTGGGCGATGGGCCCCCTCCATCACCTTCACCACCTCTTTGCCTTCCGCCGGGGCAGGGGCACCAGGGACTGCATCTCCACCCTCCTCTCTGGTGTCCTGGGGAGACGGGCGGTGGTGGTATTTATTGACCTCGAGAAAGCTTTTGAGCTCGCCTCAGCCCCAGCCATGCTCTCCATTCTAGCTGAAAGGGGCGTCCGTGGCCGCCTGCTGGCGTGGGTGGGCCATTACCTGGAGGGACGGAGAGCGGCCGTCCGATTTCAGGGCCATACGTCCGCGATAGAGACTTTTGAGAACGGCACGCCTCAGGGTGGCATCCTGAGCCCCGTGCTGTTCAATCTGCTCGTCGAGAAGTTGACATCCCTTCCGACGAGCGGAAACGCCAGAGTCCTATCGTATGCGGACGATGTGGTGTGGGGCTCCAACCACGTGGCCTGCGCCCGCCAGCTCCTCCGCCGGCTGACACAGACGTGCGCCGCCCTAGGGCTGGTCGTCAACAGGACAAAGACAAGGGCCATGGCCTTTCGCCACGGCCACCTTCCTGAGCCCTTCGACCTCGAGGGTACGCCCGTGCCGTGGCTGCACACTTATAAGTACCTCGGGGTCACTGTTGACTCCAGTCTGTCCTTCGGCCGCACATCGCCCGCGTGCGGGACGAGGTACGGCGGCGCACTAATGTGATGAGGGCCCTTGGCAGAACAGCGGGTGAGGCTGGGAACAGGGTCCTGCGGACTTTCTGCGTCCAGGGCGTTCGGTCCTGTATTGATTACGGGACGCCGTGCCTGCTGACGGTGGGTCCGGCGGCGCTTCGGCCGCTGGAGACAGCTCAAAACGCCGCCCTCCGCGTCATCGTTGGAGCCCCCATGTGGACGAAATGCGTGTGCCTCCGGGCGGAGGCACGCGTGTGCAGCGTCGCCGCGAGAGTCACCCAACTCTCAGTGGGGCATCTGGCGGCGCTGCTGAGACGCATGGGGGCGGAGCAGCTCCGCGCTTCCGTCGGGCGGGCCCTCCTGCAGGACCCCCTCCTGCTCCGCGAGAGAACGTGGGCGACTGTGGCGGCGGCCACGATTCGCAGTAGCGGACTCCCCCACGCCCTTGTGACGGCTGTGGATGCCCCCCACCCCACCTACGTTGCCCGCCCCCCGTGGGAGCCGCCTGCCTTAACAGCCACCATACGGCCGCTCGCCAAAAGGAAGGCCCTCCTCACCCCTCTGGAGCTGGCCAGGGAGGCAGACAGCAGAGAGCGGGAAGCAGCGCACCCTGGAGCCTCCGTGTACTTCACGGACGGCTCCGTCAACCACCAGACGGGGGCTGTCGGCGCAGCTTTTGTGTGCGATGGGGTCACCGCGATATTTCGCCTGCCAGACGGATGTTCATCCACTCAGGCTGAGCTGGCAGCCATTGGCGGGGCTCTGGATCATGCAGTGGAGGGGGGTCGGGGCCCTGTCTTGATCCACTGCGATTCAGTCCCTGCCATCTGCTCTCTGCTACAAGACCCCCTGCGCGAACACGTGTCCCTCCTCACCTCCATCCTTGCGAGGCTGGCAGATTTGAGGGGAGCAGGGCGCCCAGTACACGTTAACTGGTTGCCCAGCCACTCGGGCGTGGCGGGCAACGAGTCAGCGGATGGCGCTGCTGCTGGGGCAACGCTCCTGCCTGCTGTCACGCGGCCTGTTGTTGTGAGCCTGTCACAATTGAAGAGGGGCATGGCCGCACGGTCTACTGCTGGGATTGTCAGGGAGCTGGAGGAGGCCCTGGCTGCGGGCTCGCCGTCCGCGTATTGGTACTCGCCGGCCACTAACACCGGCGCCCGCCAGCCCCCGCCAAACCTGCCGAGACGGGAGGCATCCAACATCCGCCGCCTCCGTCTCGGTTACAAATGTGCGTCAGTCCTTCACCCTGATGACCCTGCCCCTGTCGTGTGCCCTTACTGCGAGGAGGAGGTCCTCCAGCCGCTCCTCCACTACCTCCTCGAGTGCTGTGCGACGCGCAACCTGCTTCCCAACCGGAAGGGGCTATCAGCGCCAGCCTTGGTGGGGGCCCTGGACGACAGGGCGCTTACTGCCCTAGTGCGGGCATATGAGCCGCCCAGGTAGGCTCTCTGTTCTGTATATGTGGGCGTGTTAGAGTGCGTGTATGTATGTGTGGGTGTTTGTGTGTGAGTATGTGCGTGATTGTATTTTTTAAGTCAGCTACAGGACGCCTGGTGCGCCTGTGCCCCAGCCCACTTAGTGGTAAGGGGTGTTTACTATCTATATGTGTGCGTACATCGGCGTGTGTGTGCGCGTGTGTATGTATATATGTACATGCACACGTGGGCGCGGCGTGCCGTGTATGCACATATATAGCCCCAGCCATAACTGCGACGGGCCGTCGTAGTAGACAAAGGCCCGTTCCCCTTCTTAGGGGTTAATCTTAAAAGGAAGGCGGCCCGGCCTCGGGCGAGCAGCCGGGTGGCCCTTCTACGGAGGCGAGGTGGACCCGTGGGGTCATCCTCGCTTGACGGTGAATCCTGCCCACGGGGAACTGCAGACCGGCACGGCTGGAGCAGGACTTTGACTTCCCCTTCATCTTTCCTCCCTTGCCGCGTCCAGATATGTCGACAGTGAGTGGTGGGGGCGCGGACTTGCGCTTCTGCTGTGGGCTCGGAGAGCGAATACCCGCCACTTTTTTTTTTTTTTTTAATCCCCTGGGGAGGATACGGGCCTTTGTCAAGTTTGACAGTCCGTGAGCTGAATGCCGAAGTCTGATCGGGGGGTTTACCTCGGGGGTTCACAGGTCGTGACTACACGCACCAGGGCCTCGTCACTGAGGGCCATAATTAGCTCCGGTGCCGGCAGCCCGTCTGGGTTGCGGAGCCGATTGCGTGTGCCCCTACACTCGAGGAGGTAGTGGAGGAGCGGCTGGAGGACCTCCTCTTCGCAGTAAGGGCACTCCACCGGGACCGGGTCGTCGATGTCCAGGAGCGAGGCACAACGGTACCCGAGGCGCAGGCGGTGGAGGTTGGAGGCCACTCGCCTGGGGGCGCCTAATGGGTGGCGACGGCTGCCGGCGCCCGTCGCCGAGGCATACCAGTGCGCAGACGGTGAGCCGGCCACCAAGGCCTCTGCAAGGGTCCGAACGACACCCACCGAGGTATGGGCCGCCATGTCACGCTTTAGCAGAGACACGCTCGGGGAAACGGGGCATATTACGTTGGGCAGCAGGGGGTCCTCGCCGGGTGCGCGTTCTTCAGCGTCGTTGCCCTAATCGCCTACATGGCTGGTCAATCAGTTTAAATGGACTTGACGGCCTGCTCTCCCCAGTTCCTGCAACCGGGCGTGGATGCCCGTGAGGAGGGAGACGTTGTCATTCAGTACAGCGATCGTATGGCCGGCACCGAGTCGCAGTGTACCAGGACCGGGCCCCTGCCCCACTCAACTGCATGTCCCAGCGCCCTGTTCAGCGCTTCAAGATCCGCCTGGGTTGAGGAGGAGCCGTCAGGCAGTCGGACCATCTCGGCGTGGCCCGCCGTGATGAATGCCACCCCGACAGCCCCAGTGCCTGCTATGGGCCGGGCTGCCTCCGTTTTTCTGTTCCTGGCCTCCCGCGCTAGGCGGTGCGGTGTCAGTAGGGCCTTTTTCACAGGAAGTGGTTTGATGGTGGCCGTCAAGGTGGCTGGTGCCCACGGGGGAGGTGTGGTGTAGCTAGGGTGGGGCAGAACTTGGGCCATCAGGAAACACCGGGAGAGGCTGGTGGACCTGAGTTTGGTCGCTGATACACTCGCCCACGTTTTCCTGCGAAAGAGGAGAGGGGCCTGATGGAGGGCCTGTTCCACCGAAGCCCGCAGCGGTCCTGATCCCCTGCAGCGCAGCAGCGTTGCCAGGTGGCCGACGGCGAGCTGATTGACCCTCGCGGCAACAGTGCTAATCCACACTCCGCCCTCAAGCATATGCGTTTGGTCCACCGAGGGGCCCCTAGGATGGTGCGGATCGCCGCATTCTGGGCCGTTTCCAGAGGCTGGAGTGCAGCAGGGTCCACCGTAATGAGGCATGGCGTCCCGTAGTCAACACAGTCCCTCACCGACTGGCCCTCACCCAGGAGTGTCTCCTGCAGGAGGACGGCATCGAAGCCGCCGGTGCCGAGCGCAGCTCGCAGGAGGTGGACCATGCTCCGCACGCCACAGACGTTCCACTGTAGTACGCTCAGCGGCCGCCCCTCACGGACGCCGCCGGGGTGGACACGGGGGCCGTCGTGAGGGTGGGCGCAGGCCGCGGCGCCTCTGCTCCACCTTCCGCTTGGGCTGTGTGATGCGGGAGCGCGGCGGGACTGTTTGCACCGGGACGTGCGACCGTGGTGGGGAGCGGCCGATGGCGAAGGTGACTGATGTCTGACCCGGTGGTGAGCTCTGGGTGGCGGGAGCCTCGGGCGCGTCGGTGTCCATCACAGCCTCCTGGTGAGGGAGGGGGGTAACGGTCGGCATGGGCTCGGCGGGAAGAGAGGCGGGGCTCCGTATTTCTTGAGGCGCTGTCGGTGTTGGAGCTGTGTTTGCAGTTGTCGGAAAGTGCTCCGCCACGGTCGCATTTGCAATTACCTCTATCGCTGCCTTGTCCGGCGTCAGCTGTAGTAGAGTGGTGAGGGCCAAGGCAAAGCTTGGTAGCATGCCCTCCAGCGCGTCCTTGGTGACGAGCACTGACCTTGGGGGTGGAACTTGCGGACGTTGCGGGTACTGACAGTTGCGCCGTCGGTGTTTGCGCTGTGCCATGGGCGGGGGGGGAGGGGGGGGGGGAAACACGGAGTTGCCGCTGCGAGGGGCCCGAGGTGGAGGCAGGAGGAGGTTGTAAGGCAGGCGTTGAGGTGGAGGGTTTGATGGCGTCCGCACGAGGTTGCGGGGCAGGTGGTGCCGCTGTGGTTGGGGTTGTGGCTCTGGTGGCGCGTGGCGGAAGGAGGCTGGGGAAGTGGTCCTCGGATGCTAGCGTTGCTGGAGCAGGAGGGGCTTGCATGTGGCGGGGGCGGGAGCACGAGCGGGACTGTCGGGTCCAAGGAGGGCGAGACGGGTTGTGGGCGGCCTGCTATTCCACCTGCCTCTGGATGCCTCGCTCGACTATAGTCCTCCGTGTGGGGCAGCGGTGGCTCCAGGCGTGGTGGTGCAGCTTGCAATTCGGACAACCTGCCTGCACCTCCTCCCCGGCCTTGTATTTTTTCCAAGCACCCCTCTGTTATGTGCGGCCCGGAGCACATGCCGCACACAGCGGGGCGGTTGCATCGGGAGCGGTGGTGCCCGAATTGTTGGCAGCAGTAGCATCTCAGAGGCTCCTTGTTGAAGGGGCGGGTGTAGAATACCCCCCAGCTCCCCAGGTCTAGGGAGCCCGGGAGTGGCCCCTTCAGGGTGATCATCACCTGTCTGGTGGCGAGCCCGTCCCGCGTCAGGCACCTGTCTGCAGAGAGGACGTCTGGGTGGCGAAGGAGGGCATTCAGGGGCATTGCCACGGGATAGGCGGTCACCACGCCCTTGGTGGTGGCCTCGCCAACCTGTCGCAGGGTGACAGGCTTGCCCTGAATCGAGGTAACGGCCAGGAGGTAGTGGAGCACAGCTTCCGATGGCGGGGTCGCAAGCACGCTCCCCGACTCTAAAAAACGGAGCTGCAAGCGGGTGTCAAACTGCTCCTATAGGGCCTCGGCAAGGTCGAGAGCCGTATCGAACCCCGCCGTCGGAGGAACCAGGACTTTGGGGGTCGAAGGGCCGGAACCAGCAGACTCGGGGTGTGGTGGAGGAGCAGTGCCGGGCGTGGCAGGAAGGGAAGCAGCAGGAGCGGCGTTGGAGGTAGAAGCGGTGCCGGGCGAGGCAGAGGCAGCAGAGATAGGGGCGTGGTTGGGGGGCGCCTGGCGCCCACCGTGGAACAAGGTGGCAGCCGAGGAGTCAGAGGAGGCGGGCGTGGCAGCAGCGGTGGCGGTCGTGGTAGCAGCGGTGGCGGTGGACGAGGCAGAGGGTCGAGCAGCGGTGGCAGTGGGCGTCAGCCGAGAGCGGCGTCTACGTCTACCCTCCACCAGCACCCACTCATCATCAGACGAGGGGGGGACCGGGGCAAGGGTCGCCTTATCGCACTCGCTCTCAGACTCAAGGCGGAGCTGTTTGTCCAAGGGCGATCCGGAGTCGGAGACTTCCGGGTCGCTGACAGGGCGGTCACGTTTGTCAGACAGCCCGAAGGCTGAACCACAGCTGGATATAGAAAACAAAATAAAATAAAAAGTACAAAAAACAGAACTAGCCTAACAAAAAAGCCGCTAGCCTACAACAGCAGGGGGCTACAGCAAACCCACCCTCTAAAGGGCTCGGGAAACACTGTTGTTGCCCCTAATGGGTCTTGGGGGACCTAACAAGAACCCCCTTATCCTAGGGGGCCCCCTCGTGGCAATGCCCTCGGGGTTCGGCTTCGTACCACACCAGGGTCTAATGGCTCAAGCACACAAAAAATACAAAAGAAAAGAAAAGCAACAGTCACACAGTCGCGTGTAACAAACGACACGTGAACAGGTGCACGACAGTGCAACCTGACACGGCATCACGAAGCAGGAGTGCAGCGCGGGACAGTGAGTGAGGTGGCGGGCTGGGAAGCAGGGCTGCCAGGCGCAGAAGTGCAGGTGACAGCGTCAAATCAAATTCAAATTCAAATATTTATTAGATCAGGTTGGGGAAAATTACAGAGGGGTGGGGTGGGGGGGGGGGGTTGTACATACAAGGATATATAAAGATATAACGATACATATCCATACACGGCCTAGTACGTACAGGGAGAAAAGTTTTGGAAAAAAACAGAAATAAAGGAGGAGGTAGAAAGTTGCCGAGCGGTTACGGCACTGCTATTTTTTGTATATAGTTTAAAAAGTCGAGGGTAGGAGGAAACATTTAAGGGAAAGAAATGGGAATTAGGGCTACAATGGCTTACCAGCCTATCACATATACATAATTTTAATCGCGGGTTGCATACAATTTTAGCGATTTACATAAAATTAAAAAAAAAAAATGTTAAAATTAATTTTGCAGTTTACAGGTATACGAGAGACATGTAAGGGAGTGATTCGAAAAACAATATGGGCACAAGGAAATACACATTTACGGGAGAGAGGAGTGATGAGAAAATACGGACACGGGAAAATACATCGATAAGGGAAGATACCTAACACATACAGATACATATACATATACATACATATACACACACATACACATACATAGATATACATACATAGATATACCTACATATATAGACATATATACATATATACATATATATATACATATATATATATATATATATATATATATATACATATATATATATATATATATATATATATATATGTATATATATATGTATATATGTATCTATATATACATATACACACACACACATATACACATATAGATATATATGGGAGGGTCGGCGAGGAATGCGGTGTTATGAGTAAGGATTAAAACATCGCATACTGTCAAGGGGGTAGCGTGTAAACGTACTAAAAGGCATATATGTGTTCAGGGGTCAACGTGAGCATGTGAGGAAGGGGCGTGAGCGTGGAAGTTAAAATATCGGTTCGGGATCATGGTTCGCCTCAAGGCTAGGAGACTCCGGAAACCACGGATGACTCCTGCCCGGGGCTTCTCTGTGGAGGTCCCGAAGGGTCCGGAACTGCTCCCAGCCCTCCGTCTCCATCCGGGTCCATATATTAACCGACATCTGATGGAGCAG
The DNA here is from genome assembly GCF_024679095.1 of Eriocheir sinensis. Taxonomy (NCBI): domain Eukaryota; kingdom Metazoa; phylum Arthropoda; class Malacostraca; order Decapoda; family Varunidae; genus Eriocheir; species Eriocheir sinensis. The sequence continues at coordinate 947,421 of NW_026111665.1, forward strand.
GATATTTAGGGGAGGAATGCTAGCTTCCTCGTGGAGGGAACGCGTGGTCCTGAAATTATCCCACCTTACGCTGAGGGCAAAGCGTAGTGCCGCGTTCTGCACCTTCTGGAGCCAACCGAGGGCCGTCGCACTAAGCCCATGGATGGGAATGGGCAGGTAAGTGAGGACAGGGATCACCAAGGTCTTAACGAGATGCAGTTTTATCCTGGGTTCGAGATCCCAGAAGCGATACAACATGGTCAGCGCCGCCCTCGCCCACGCCGCCCTCTCGGTGATGTGGGTGGTGAACCCACGCCGGGAGATCTTAAGACCGAGAAGACGTCCCTGAGCGCTGAAGTCAACGAGTTCGTCGTCGACAATGAGCGGGGCGGGGTTTCTGGACGCCAAAGGTATGACGGTAAACTTCGCCATGTTCACAAAGGAACACAAAGGAAGAACAAACAACAGCAGACCTGCTGGTCCTTACGAGGTTGTTTGTGACAAGCTACACTAACTATCTAATCAAAGGTGGAAGATGAAGGACAGCAAAGGCGAAGGCTCCTCCCCACCCCCCCATCCCTCCAGCCAAAGCTGGCAGGAAAGGAAAAAGAACCATGCAGCATGGAAAACTGCATGGAATTTATGTAGGAAAGAGGAAAGAACTACCATTACTGCTACCACTAACCGGGCGATAAAAGCGGACAAGGACACCAGTATTCGAAAGAACTTAACGTTATTACGACAATGATTAATATCTAAGTTGCTGGTTGGATTCAAAACACTTGTCTACTCTATTCTTGAAGGCCGTAACTGTTGTACTATCAACGACATCACAAGGTAGAGAGTTCCAAACATTAACAACTCGATTGAAGAAGAAGTGTTTAGCTTCGTGCGACGAGAATCTTTTACCACTTATCTTCAAATTGTGATTTCTTCTTGTTCTATTTGATCGATCAATTGTAAAGTAATCTTCCGCATTAATATCACTGAATCCTTTGAACATTTTAAACACTTCTATTAGATCGCCTCGCATTCTTCGTTTTGATAGGCTGAATAAATTTACTTCTTTAAGCCTTTGTTCATATGACTAATTTCTCAACCTAGGAATCATCTTTGTTACTCTTCGTTGGACCCGTTCCAACTTTTCTATGTCTTTTCTGTAGTAGGGAGACCAAAACTGTACACAGTACTCTAGACGGGGTCGAACCAACGAATTATACAATTTTAATATTACTTTTTCCGATTTATTATTAAAGACTCGTCCGATGAAGCCAACCAATTTGTTTTCAGTTTTAACTACCTCTGAACAATGCTGACCGGGCTTTAAATCGCTTGATATAGTGATTCCAAGATCCTTTTCTTTACTTACTGCAGAAAGTCGTTCTAATCTGCCAGGCCTTCTCGAAGGCTCCGACCCTGGTGATCTCACTTGCCGTGCGGGTATTTAGCATCTCACGAGAGCGTCCTGGGTAGGGCACCACTTGGGACACGTCGTCCGCATACAGTATGTTAAGCCCAGTGCTGGAGTCTGGGCAGTCGCTGGTGAAGATGGAGTACAGCGTTGGGGAGAGTACACTCCCCTGCGGGACGCCGGTCTCCAGAGAGAAGGCGGGACCGGGGTGGCCTCCGATCCGGATCCGTGCTGTCCTATCCATCAAGAAGTCACAAAATGCGCTCGACCGGGGGTGGGAGCCCCAGATCTAGCATCTTGTACTGGAGCCCAAGATGCCACACTTTGTCGAACGCCTTGCTGACGTCTCGGAGAACAAGGTTGCAGCGAGATCCGGATGCTAGGTTGATGGCAACCGTTTCCGTCGCCAACGCGATGGCGTTGACGGTGCCCCTCCCCCTGCGGAACCGTACTGGGCCGTGTTGTAGTGTTCCTCCCATTCTAGGTGGTCACGGAGACGTCTCGTGAGAACCATCTCGAAGAGATTCCCCGGGACCTCCAGAAGAGAGATGGGGCGATAGCTGTCTGGGCGGGTCGGGGCCTTCCAGGTTTCACTATCATCCTCATCTCTGCCTCCTTGAGGCGATCCGGGAAATACCCAGCCGAAAGTGCCGCGTTCAAAATGTCCCTCAGTCGGGCCAGGGCGCTGTCAGGAAGGTGGGAGAGTATAGTCTTGTTTATGCCGCTTGCCCCGGACAGGATGACTTGCTCCCCCTGTTGGCCTGTCGCAGCTCCTGGAGGGAGATACGGCAGCTCAAGTGGGAAGCGCCGTCAAGCCTGTTCGGGTCAGCGACATCAAACGGGAGGGTCCTTGGGGCGTGCTCGGTGAGGTAGTTCCGGACAATGTCGTCGTTTTGTTCGTCTATGTCTACGTCTAAGTCTGCGGCGTCCCCCACGTCATCCTTCCGGAAGACTCGCTCCCAGTTGGACGTGTGGAGCCGGACCTTTTCTTCGTCAGTGCTGTGTCTGATGCCAGCGCCGTCGACTAAATCAGAGGCCCGACCCGAGGCTCTGCCGGAGAGGCATTTGAGCCTGTTCCAGAACTTCTTGGGGTCGGCGTGACAGGCGGTTAGCCCGGTCAGTGCCCTTCCCCAAGAATCCCTGGACTCGGCGAGTCTCGAGTCGTGGAGCTCCTGACGTAGTCGAACGAAGCGCCGGTACTCGTCGTACGTCCAGCCGAGTAGCGTCGCTCTGTCTCTCAATGCGTCGAATTGTATGCACAAAAGGCACGTCGTGCGTGAGGGTCTAGCGTGTGGGATTAGTCGATAGGTCGAGGTGGGGATGTGGCGGTCAGCAGCTGTCTTGACGCTCGACACCAAGAGTCGAGCGCCGCGTCAATGTCTTCTAACGTTTCTCCGGACATGTCCGGTTGGGCAGTCATGTCGAGGTTGTTATCGCTCTGAAAGGCCACCCAGTCGGTCTTGCGGAAGGCGTACCGTCTCGGGGCGGGGGTCAAGAGGGGAGACGTCGAGATGTCAATGATGACGGGGACGTGATCACTGGAGGTGAGGGGGCCAGGTGTGAAGCGGTGATTAAAGTGGTTGGAGGGGTTGGTGAGTACTCTGTCAGGTGAGGTCGCGGACCGAGGTCCGAAGTATGTCGGGAAGTTAGGTCCGATGTGTCGAACGATGTGTCGGCGTATGTAGTCGACGAGGTCTCGGCCGACACGGTTCGACGAGGCGGAGCCGATGTCGACGTGTCGGGCGTTCAGATCCCCCGCGAGAATCACCGGGGTGCGCCTGCGGAAGATCCTGAGGTAGTCTGGGTGAGGGAGGTACGGTCGTCTGGGCGGAAGGTAAGATGTCGTGACCATCAAAGGACCATCGGAGGTGTCGACTGTCACTGCGAGAGTTTCGGAGAGAAAGTCGTCCTCGACTCTGCAGTGCAATCGACATCTGACGGCGATGACAACCCCGTCCGAAGGCTCGGAGCTGAGGTTCCTTTGGTGGACTCTATAGCCCGGGATTTTGATCCTAGTATCGTCCGTAAGTCCGTGGCTGTTGAGAAGGATGATGTCAGGGTCAAATTGTCGGTACGTATTGTGCAAGTCAAACTTCCGTCTGTCCCAAGTCAGTACATTGTGTTGAACTACACGCAACCGAGTCACGGTAGGTCCGGGCGTTGCCTGGTCAAGCGGAGGCTGGGGAGCAGTTCCTGTAGGACAGGGCCGGGGGTGAAGGAGTGGAAGTCATCCTCGGGAAGGGAGTGGAGGTAGCCGGCCAGCTGCCCTGGGAAAGAGCGGAGCCAGCCCCTCAGGTACGGGATGGAGCCATCCGGGTCAATGTATCCTAGCTTGAAGCGACCGCCATCCAGGCCCTTTTCGAGGGATTGGTACGTGAGGCGAGACTGCCAGCGATCGGATCGGCGCCGGATGACGTAGGGCACAACCTGGCACAAGGCCCCCTCCCCAAGGTAAGACGCCTCCGAGGCGGTTAGTGAGCGGGCAGGGGAGACGGAGGATAGAGAGGAGGAGCGCCCTGAGGATCCCTGGGGGGGGGGAGAGGGGGAGATGGGAGGGGGGGTAGAGAGAGGCGAGGAAGGCTGTGGCTGGGGCGGGGGCGTCGCCTCGGGCGTCACCGTCTCCTCCGGCACTGCCGGTAGTGGCGTGGCGGGGGACAGGAGGGCGATCGCAGCGCAGAGAGCCGTCTTCACGAAGTCTGCAGGCAGCCGAAAGGGGGGGAATTGGAGGTCGGGGAGGCCGTTCTTCTGAAGGGCCCCTGAGAGGACCTCCTGGAAGGTGCCAGGCTGCGTCGCGTTCAGGACGTGAGCGTGAAAGACGCAGGCAAGGCTTCCGAGGTTGAAGGACGGAGAGGGAGAGGGGGGAAGGTGCCTGCGCGGTCTGGGATTGAGCCGCCTGGGCGTAAGAGGAGGGGGACGTCTCTTGAAGGCGCCTCCGCTGTTGCCCTGCGGATGGGACACCGCATGGCCCGAGCACTGTGCTCTCCGTTGCAGTTGGGGCACTTTTTTTGCTCGGCAGCACAGACTCTGAAGGAGTGCGGTCCCGAGCACTCCGAGCAAAGTGGGGTGGCGTCAGGTAGGGGGTAGTTGGGGGTGGTGTGCTGCTCGATCTTATGGCAGCGGTTACAGGCCATGAGGGGGTGTACACCTCCGCCCTGATTTGCTCCGGAGTCACGGAGAAAGAGCAGAGGAGAAGCCCGTTCTCGATCGCCTTCCGGGCCATCTCGCTGGACCGGAAGACGATCTTCAGGGTGTGGGAGTGAGGGAATTTATATATGTCCTCCACTTTCGCCCACCCATGAGCCCTTTCGAGCTCCACCCGGAGCTCGCTAGGGCTATTCTCCGTGACCAGCTCGTCTAGGCGGAAGCATATGACTGTCCGCCGACTACGGACCTCAGATGGCATGAGGGGAGTGAAGCCCTCTGCCGCAAGCGCCACCAGCAGGTTGCTTTCAAAGACAGCTTCGGTGTCCTAGTCCGAGGCCGTAACCACCACCACCCTGTCATCCGCGGCGAGTAGGCGAACGAACCTAAGTTTGGGCCCCAGCAGGTTGGATAGCGCGCATCGTGTCGCGATGGCCTCAGGCTGGGCGTGCCGAATTTTGACGCGGCCCATGCTCGGTTCGTGGGCCCGGGGTAGGGGGGGAGTGGTGTTAGGTGGTTGGGGAAAAAGACGCCGCAGGAACCCGCAACGTGAGGGGACATGGAGAGGCAAGGACAGAGGCCCCTGCCTTGAGGGGAGGCAGGGCAAGGGCTGAGGGGACACAGGGAGAGGGCGGGTAAAAACTGGGGGCGGGGGGGGCGGGGCCGACGAGTGGAAGCGGGGCACGGAAGTAAGGGATGGATGAGCCGGGAGAACCCAGGGAGGCGGGAAGAGGGGCGGGGAGTGGAGGTGGAGCCTAGGGGGGTAACCGTGCTACGACACTGGTGGCGAGAGGGCGGGGGAATGTGGGAGGACTCGGCAGGATGTGTCGGGGAGTCGCAGAGGGCGCGGGAGGAGGGAGTGGGGGAGGGGGTGAGTGAGTGGGCGACTAGGAGAAATGTCCCCTCTACGCCACACGGGCCCGAAGCAAGCCAAGACGAACCGCTCGATTGGGGAGTCCTGTCAGACGGGGACGGGCGTCCCGGTAGACGACGGGGAGGTGGGTGGTGGGGGGATGGGTGAGGTGACTCGGGGATAAGCCCCTCAGCGCCACAAGATGTGCACGGGAAAACCGGACGCACGCAGTGGCACAAGTAGATGAACCCTATCACATCAGCGACATTAATCAGTAATGAACATACCTTGCGTATCGGTTGTGCATACACCACAAACCAGATTCGGCCTGAAGAAACCACGGCGGCGGGGAATGGTAGGGAGGAGCAACGTAGTCAAGACTCAACTCGTAGAGCAGGCAGGAGAGGGGCCCACCACCGCCGGCGAGCGGGAGCGGGGCTGCCTGCCCCCGCCAATGAGAGGACGAGAAACCAGCCCCGCGCTTGGCCAAGCCACCACCGCTGGCTGCCCTCTGCCGTGTAGCGAGGGATGGCGGGGCGACACACACCCACAACCCGCCAATAGAAATGGCGAACCACGGAGTCACAGAGACATAGGCGCTCCGGGGACGACACTATCAGTCACCATCAATATGGGACGTTGCACGTGATATTTAACGGAAACGAAAACACCCGAAGACACACGGGCGACATTCGTCTCTCGGTGCAGGGCCAGCACAGAGGGACCCACCCAGCGAGCGGGAGGCGGTAGCTAATGGGAGGACGAGAAGCACTACCCACACACTCCCGGGCCCCTTGCCGAGTCAACTCTGTGCCGCCTGGCCACGGAGGAGGCCAAGCTCACCCCCAGCACACGCCGCTGGCGAGTCGGGACACTGAACACACACCACGGCACAGGGGGCCGCCACACACCGTCACTCGAAAGTTGGTACGTCGGAAGCACGCAGGGGCCACGGGGGCCGCCTGACCGGACTCGTGAGCACACACAGCTTGTTCAGGCCGCCGCCTCTGCACCCACACAAAACAATGAGCCCCGGCAAGAGATACACGCCCGCGGGCACCCAAAAAACAACAGCACAATGGAGAGACAATCACACGTGGTATTCAAACGGGGCGCGATATTGAGGAGAAATCCCCGCACTACGAGACGCTGGGGAGATGATGGGTGCACGTGGGACGGGAGCACCGCGGGAGAACAATGGAAAGAGGTAGCAGGTCCAGGGACGGGGAGGCGGGAGGCGGGAAGCGGACGAGCCAGACACAGCGGGGGTGGACGGGGCGCCCGAGAGGGACACCCGGCGGCGCCAGCCGCCCTTCGGGGGGAAGGACAGCGTCAGACGAGGTAACACTCCACGCACAGCAGCTGCGGCGCAGGCACGGGGTCGTATGAGGAAGGGGTGCCCGGGAGGGACACCCACGCCGCCTGCCGCCCTTCGGGAGGAAGAGCAGCGTCGGAGGAGATAAGGTCCTCGTCACGTGAAGCAGCTGCGGCGCCAGGCTCGGGGTAGTAGTGAGGGGGGGGGGGGTGCCCGAGAGGGACACCCTACAGAGGCAGCCGCCCTCCGGGAGGAAGGACAGCGGCAGAGGCAGGCCGGAGGAGAACCCGACACACACGACAGCTCCTGGCCCACGCCCCGCTCAGCAACCGGGAGGGGAGGGGGTGGGATGCCCGAGAGGGACACCCGATGTCGCCAGCCGCCCCTCGGGGGGAAAGACGACTTCTGCTGGAAGAAAGGTTCAGCCACCAGGAGCGGCAGCCAATGAGAAGACGGGAATGGTCGTGGGGCGGCGTCGTCGAGTTCCTCTTCTTTCTTCTTCGCAGGGCGCGGGGTGGAGGACCGTCCTCTTCCAAGACGAGAGTGGGACTGTTCAGTTGATGAATGACCATGAATGAATAGCGTCGCGTGGTGGTGGTGAAGATTTACCCCCTAAAAAGGGGGAGCGGGCCTTTGTCGCGTGTGTTGTGTGTGTTGTTGTGTGGGATTTACCCCCTAAAAAGGGGGAACGGGCCTTTGTCGATTGACGGCCCGTCGCGTGTGTGTGGGATTTACCCCCTAAAAATGAGGGAACGGGCCTTTGTCGATTGACGGCGGGTGTGGGGAAGCCTCCGCCGCCGCCACAGCCACGGGTAGAAGCCGGCGAGCAGCGACGGAGGCACGGGCCCTCCGAGCAGGCGCTCAGTAGCAGCCCGTAGCTGAGCCGAGCGAGCAACTCAGCAGTCTATAGGTGGCCCAGAGGCCTGGAGAGTTGCTCGCTCGACGAGTGCTGGCGGTCCACTGGCCACTGTCCCGTTACCGTCAGCAGTGGAACGCCAGCACACAGTGGACCGCCAGCACTCCTCGAGCGAGCAACTCTACAGGCCTTTGGGCCAACTATAGACTGCTGAGTTGCTCGCTCGGGTCAGCTACGGGCTGCTCCTGAGCGCCTGCTCGGAGGGCCCGTGCCTCCGTCGCTGCTCGCCGGCTTCTACCCGTGGCTGTGGCGGCGGCGGAGGCTTCCCCCACACCCGCCGCACGCCAGCGGCGGGTTCCCCCCTACGACGGGCCGTCAATGGACAAAGGCCCGTTCCCCCTTTTTAGGGGGTAAATCCCTGAAAAAAAAAAAAAAACGCCAGCACTCCTCGGGCGAGCAGCCGGTGGCCCTTCTGCGGAGGCGAGGTGGACCCGTGGGGTCATCTCGCTTGCCCCCCGCGCGGTCAAGTCAACCAGTCGGCTGCTCTCACGAGTACCGCTACGGGTGTCTGCTGGGCGCCTGCGCAGAGAGCCCGTGCCTCTGTCGCTGCTCGCCGGCTATTACCTGTGGCTGTGGCGGCGGCGGCGGAGGTGTCCCTACATCCGCTGCACGCCAGCGGCGGGCTCCCCCCTGCGACGGGCCGTCGTAAGACAAAGGCCCGTTACTCCTATTTAGGGGATAAATCCCATAAGAAGAAGAAGTTACCGTTAGTGGCACTCCTCGGGCGAGCAGCAGGGTGGCCCTTCTACGGAGGCAAGGTGAACCCGTGGAGTCATCCTCCCTTTGGGCGACCCCTCCGCGGTCAAGTCGACCGGTCGGCTGCTCGCGCGAGTACCGCTACGGGTGTCTGCTGGGCGCCTGCCCAGAGAGCCCGTGCCTCCGTCGCTGCTCGTCGGCTATTACCCGTGGCTGTGACGGCGGCGAAGGCGTCCCCTACATCCGCCGCACGCCAGCGGCGGGTTCCCCCCTGCGACGGGCTGTCGCTTTGACAAAGGCCCGATCCCCCTATTTAGGGGGTAAATCCCATAAGAAGAAGTAGTTATCCGTGGCTGCGGCGGCGGCGGAGGGGTCCCTACACCCGCCGGGACTTAAATTGGGCGCCCCCTTACAGGGCCGCCTTTGTGCAAAGGCCCTGTCCCCCTTTTTAGGGGGTAGATCGTATGAAGAAAAAGAATGGGCGCAAACATTGGCTTCCCGGACCTGACAGTGTGCACACCTCTCCCCCATCTTCTAGCAACAGCTCTCGCGGGCGAGCGATTGAGCTGCTCTGCTAATGCCAGGCTGCGAGTCACCGTGTCAGTGTTCCACAAAGGAACACAAAGAAAGAACAAATAACAGCAGACCTGCTGGTCCTTACGAGGTTATTTGTGACAAGCTACACTAACTATCTAATCAAAGGTGGAAGATGAAGGACAGCAAAGGCGAAGCCTCCTCCCCCCCCCCCTAATCCCTCCAGCCAAAGCTGGCAGGAAAGGAAAAAGAACCATGCAGCTTGGAAAAACTGCATGGAATTTATGTAGGAAAGAGGAAAGAACTACCATTACTGCTACCACTAACCGGGCGATAGAAGAGGACAAGGACACCAGTATTCTAAAGAACTTAACGTTATTACGACAATGAGTAATATCTTAGTTGCTGGTTGGATTCAAAACACTTTTCTAATCTATTCTTGAAGGCCGTAACTGTTGTACTATCAACGACATCACAGGGTAGAGAGTTCCAAACATTAACAACTCGATTGAAGAAGTGTTTAGCTTCGTGCGACGAGAATCTTTTACCACTTATCTTCAAATTGTGATTTCTTCTTGTTCTATTTGATCGATCAATTGTAATCTTCCGCATTAATATCACTGAATCCTTTGAACATTTTAAACACTTCTATTGGATCGCCTCGCATTCCTCGTTTTGATAGGCTGAATAAATTTACTTCTTTAAGTCTTTGTTCATATGACAAATTTCTCAACCTAGGAATCATCTTTGTTACTCTTCGTTGAACCCGTTCCAACTTTTCAATGTCTTTTCTGTAGTAGGGAGACCAAAACTGTACACAGTACTCTAGACGGGGTCGAACCAACGAATTATACAGTTTTAATATTACTTTTTCGGATTTATTATTAAAGACTCGTCCGATGAAGCCAACCTATTTGTTTGCAGTTTTAACTACCTCTGAACAATGCTGACCGGGCTTTAAATCGCTTGATATAGTGATTCCAAGATCCTTTTCTATACTTACTGCAGAAAGTTGTTGGCCATTCATTACGTACCGAACGCGATTGTTATTTTTTCCGATGTGCAACACTATACATTTGCCATTGATTGGCCCAACGTGCAAGTCGATCTAGATCTGATTGTAAAGATTTTTCGTCGAGTGTCGCATTTACTTTACTAGCAATTTTTGTGTCATCAGCAAATTTTGATACTTTGCAAGTGAGCCCATCATGGATATCATTAACATAAATTAAGAAGAGCATGGGGCCAAGCACTGACCCCTGAGGTACGCCGCTTTTGACATCGAGCCAATTAGATGTTACACCGTTTAGAACTACTCTCTGTTTCCGCCAATTGTGAACGTTTCCCGAGATACCGTGCGCCAGTAGTTTGCTGAGCAATCGTTGGTGGAGCACCTTATCAAATGCCTTTTGAAAATCCAGATATATGATATCTACTGATCTGCTTTCATCGAACACCTCAAAAATATAGTGAAAAAAATTAAGTAAGTTAGTCAAACACGAACGTTTACTACGGAAGCCATGTTGCGAACTATTTATCATATTATTTTCTTCGAAGAATTTCACCATATTGTCGCGAATGATAGTCTCCATTAACTTACAAACAATAGATGTCAGGCTAATTGGTCGATAGTTTCCTGGACGAGACTTGTCCCCCTTTTTGAAAATTGGTGTGACATTTGCAAGTTTCCAATCCGACGGAACTTTTCCAGCTGTTAAAGATTTATTGAATATGATGGAGAGCGGTTTACAAATTTGATGTTTGATTTCTTTTAAGACCCTAGGGGTAATTTTGCCTGGACCAGGAGCTTTGCTTACTTTAATCTTTTCAATTGTGCGTAAAATGTCACTTTCTACGATGAGCACGCCACTTAACATCTTATCGGTCCTTCTAACCTCCGGCGGTTGAGGTGATAAACAATCTTCGTCGGTAAATACGGATGCGAAAAAGTTATTTAGGATTGTAGCCATTTCATTTTCATCGTTCGTGTGGTTACCATTTTCATTAGCAAGCGGTCCGATACCACAAGTGAGTGACTTTTTATCATTTACATAGCTGAAAAATTCTTTAGGATTAGATTTACTTGTTTCCGCTATATATTCTTCAAGATTTTTCTTGCTTCGTTTTATTAATTTCTTGGTTTCGCGGCGAATTCTGTCCAGCTCTAGTTTGTCAGCCTCGCTCTGAGTTGATATGTATCTACTGTATACGCATTTTTTAAGAGATAGGCTATTTTGAATTTCGTTATTCCACCATTTGGGTTTCTTCTTAGAAGCTGAACGTCTCTTACGATAGGGTACGCATATGCTTATGGCATTGTGCAATATTGTGGTGAAGGCCCCCCAAGATTTATCAATATCTTTTTCCGCCGTGATTTCAGTCCAGTCAGAATTATTTAGAATTGATCGGAGTCCTGCGAAATTCGCTCTCTGATAATCAGGCACTTTTTCTTTACTAGGAGTTACTTTACTTTCTTTCATATTGATGCTGAATGTGATTGTTCGGTGATCGCTAGAACTAAAAATTGGACCAACATTTACTTCGTTAACTAGATCAGCTGTCGTTGAAAAGATAAGGTCATGTATATTATTTTCCCGAGTCGGTTCTTGAGCGTGTTGATGCAAATCACTTTCTAGTAAATTTGTGTACAGGTCGAGCCTTGTATGACAGTTCAACGGTTCACCCCATCTTTTCACTGGCAAGTTAAAGTCCCCAACAATTACTGCCTCGCAACTGCTACTTGTTTCTAATAATAATTCACTTAATGCGTGGTCGATATCAAGAGTCTGCCTTGGCGGTCTGTAGACAAGTCCAATTACTATTTTACGAGATTTATTTTTAATTTCAATGAAGACCGTGTCTGCATTGGATATAATATCTGTTTTCACGGATACTGGATGGAGAGAGTTGTGGATATAAAAGATAAAGCCTCCACCCTGTCTGTTCTCTCTTTCATGACTAAAAATGGTATAACCCGGTAATCTATATTCCGCAATGAATTCTCTATTTGAAGTGTCTATCCAAAAGTCTGTGACTCCGATGATGTGATAATGATTTGTAGCTGCGAGGACTTCTAAGTCTTCAAATTTGTTACGTAGGCTACGAGCGTTTACATAGCAAGCTTTAATGTGATTCGAGTCGGGAGTTTATCGGTTTGAGTGCACCCTTACGGTGGAGCTGCTGGTGTTCTCGCCTCCGCGTTTTTTGGCTTTCGAAGAGCCACTTGGTCACAGAGCAACCTCCCGAAACGGGCTGCTCCAAAAGGGTTTAAGTGAATGCCATCAGGAAGGAACAAGTCTGAATCGTAGTAAAAATTGTTCCACAAGTTAGCGAACTGGACGTTTTCATGTGAGCAAAGGGACTGAAGTCTGTTGTTTGTGCTGAAGGTCTTACTGTAAAAGTTAGACTCGGCACCGACCCTCGGGAGGATTCCTGAGATTATGATGTTACTGGCATCCGTTTTACGTTTATACTGCTTGATCATGCGGCTGTATTTCTCAAGCAGTTCCTCAGAAAGAGTTGTCTTTACGTCATTTGTCCCCGCGTGAATGACAAAAAGGGTGTTTCGGTCGGCATTTCTCGTGACATCATCGCACGCTGCAGTGATGTCGTCCAGTCTGGCACCTGGATAGCAGTAACATTTTATGCTGCCGTTTGATGAACGACCACAGAACTCAACCAGCTGGCCACGCACCATGGAGTCCCCAACTAGGCGAGTCTCGAACTCATCCTCCATGGTGTCTGCTAGCACCTGGAACCTATTGAAGGTAGTGGGGGTCAGTAAATCCTTGGTTGCCTGCTTCGGTTTGGCTCCATTCCTTACAGGTTGGAACCCGACATCCTGTGAAGCAGGAAGAGAAGCGTTAAGTGGGGCAGGCTGGAAGTTGTCCTCTGAGGCAGGCTGGGAGTTAGCCTGTGAAGCAGGGTGGGGGTTAGCCTGTGAAGCAGGCTGGGGGTCAGCCTGTGAGGCAGGCTGGCGGTTGTTCTGTGAGGCCGGCCGGGGGTTAGCCTGTGAGGCCGGCCGGGGGTTAGCCTGTGAGGCAGGCTGGGGGTTAGCCTGTGAGGCAGGCTGGGGGTTATCCTGTGAGGCAGGCTGGGAGTCAACCTGTGAGGCAGGTAACACGTCCTCCCGTGAAGCAGGAGGGTCGTCTGGAGAGGGCACAGTCTCGGTGGAGGGCCTCTCCTCCATCGATGGTGGAGTCACCGCCACATTAGTTAAAACAAATTCCTGAAGGGCTACAAATTTTTTTCAAGTTCATTGTGCTTGACTTTCCATTCAGTCACAGCCTTCTGAAGATGTAATCTTTGAACGCAGAGGCGGCAAGTTTTACTCAGCTGGAAGAACTGAGCTGCAAAACGTCCGGGACAGACGTCACACTTAAGGTTCGAAGACATTGTTACAAATTTAAGCGAGTTAACAGTTTGGGCAAATATTAAAAGCGCTTTCGAAATAACTTAAATTGTGACCATAAATTGAGTTGTATAAAAATTGTGCATGGAAATTAGATACTGCTGTGTTAGATGCCTCCAACACTGGGAGTTCGCCCCCACAGGGTCTTGAAAACGCCTCAAAGACCAATCGCTTGTCCTGAGCCTCGGTCACGAAAGACTTTCACAACCCGGCGCTTTTCAGCTATTGTCCCTGTTCACGTGTCACCTCCAGAGTTGCCAGCCCTCACCACGCGCCTTCCACCTCGCGCGCGCCGACTCCCTGCCCCGCGCTGCACACTTCACCCTGCTCCTCGCTCTGCCGTGCCAGTGTACACTGTCTACGTGTCACTGGTCACGCGTCGCAAGTTACACGCGACTGCAGCCTTCCTGCTGCTGTGTGCTTGTGCGTTTTTTTGTGTGTGTCTTTTGTTTGTGTGATTGAGCCTTCAGACCCTGGTGTAGTACGAAGCCGAACACCGAAGGGGATAAAGGGGTGGTTAAAGGAAACACCAGGGTTATTGTTAGGTTCCCCAAGACCCGGAAGGGGCGACAGCGGCGCCTGCCGAGCCCTTTAGAGGGTGGGCTGGCTGTAGCCCTCCGCTGACGTAGGTTACCTGTCTCTCCGTAGGCTAGTTTTTGTTATACTTTTTTTTTTTATTATTATGTGTCTAGCTGTGTTCCAGCCCCCGGGCTGTCTTGTCTTTAGGATGTCCACGGACAAGCGTGTCCGCCCCGCTAGCGACTAGGAGAGCTCCGACTCCGAGTCGCCCTCAGATAAGCAGCTACGCCTTGAGTCGGGGAGTGAGGCCGATGAGGCGGCCCTTATCCCGCTCCCCGACTCTTCTGATGAGGATTGTGTGGTAGTGGGGAAGGTGCTTGACCGTACCCACCGCTCCAGCCCACCTCCCCCACTTTCCCCTTCCCGCTCCCGCTCGCCACTTGGCACCGTTAACTCTCCGACCTATGCTACCCCCACTCTGCCCAGCGGCTCACGCCCGAAGCCGTTCCCCCGTACTACTGCTGCTGCCACCTCACCTGCCTCCACCGCTGCTCCCTCTCGTGCCTCCGTCGCTACTGCCCTACCTGCCTCCGCCGCTGCCCATACCACCCTGCTCGGTGCCGTTTCGCACCCGAGCAGGCTGCTACCCTGGCTGTTACGGCCCTGTCAGATCCAAGGTTGTCGTCCCTCCTACACCGGGATTCAAGACTGCCCTCGATTTGGCGGAGGCCCTGGATGAGAAACTCGGGCACCGCTTCCAGATGCGCTTCCTGGAGAACGGCAGCGTGCTGGTCACCCCGCCCTCCGAGGAAGCCCTCCGCGCCCTCCTGGACACCAACCGGTGCACGGGAAGGCGGTGAAGCTGCGGCTGATGTGCGACGCAACCACCAAGGGGGTGGTGACCACTTACCCGGTAGCCATGCCTCTCAAGGCTCTCCTCCGACACCCGAGCGTCGTCACGTCGGAGCGGTGCCTGACGCGGGACAACCTTGCCACGAGGCAGGTCGTCATCTCGGTGAGGGGCCCCCTGCCGGGCATGCTCGACCTAGGGAGCTGGGGCATCTTCTATACGCGCTCCTTCAACACCGAGCACCAGCGGTGCTATCGATGCCAGCAGTACGGCCACCATCGCACCCGCTGCAATCGCCAGGCGGTGTGCGGCATGTGCTCGGGGCCGCACATGACGGAGGCCTGCCTGACGAAATACAAGGCCGGCTAGAATGTGCCCACCCTCTGCCCCAACTGTCGCCAGCGTCATAACTCATGGATCCGCCACTGCCCCTCCCGGTTGAAGATAGTGGACCGGGGAATACTGCGACAGGAGGAGTGGCGTGCGGCGCACAACCCCTCTCGGCCGGCGTGGACCGGGCGGTCCCGCTCGAGGTCCCAGCGTCAGCCCGCCCCACCCGGCAAGACAACGCTCGCCTAACAAGAGCACTTCCCGGTCCTCCCACCACCGGGCGCATCTCGCGGCAACGCTGCTCCGGCTGTGCCACCGCCCGCCACGCCTCCTCCACCGCCCGCCACGCAAACGCAAGCGGCCTCCACCTCAACACCTGCCCCGCCCCCACGCCCGGCGTCCGCCTCGGGCCCCTCCGTGCAGCATAAGAACATAAGAACATAAGAACGCAGGAGTCTGCAAGAGGCCGGCAGGCCTGTACGAGGCAGCTCCTTTTAACTCACTCCCGATCTGCCTCCACCGGCCTTCCCCCAGCGCGTAAGGCGTAGGAGGAACCGCGGCCCCCCCCCCCCCCTGAGCGCCATGTCCCTGAGCGCCATGTCATGGTCACCTGGGCTGCGCTAGAAGGGATGCTGACGGGCTTCACTCTGGCGTTGACCGGCCTCCTACAGCTTACACCGGACGAGGCGACGCTACGAGTAATCGCGAAGGCGACGGTGGAGGAATGCTTCCACACCGTAGCTAGTCCGGCCGCGTCTCCCGCCACCCCGCTGCAAACTCCAGCTGCTGAGCCTCCAACTGCGCAGACCCGAGCCAGCGATGACTCTCCACCTCCCGTGGGGGAGGCCCGCATGGAGGTCGACACGCCCTCCCGGTCCTCCCAGCCAGCGGTGGCACCCGCCGTCTCGGTGGCCCAGCCGGCGCAGGCAACCCAGACCGCCAAGCCTCGCTCACACATCCCAGTGCGGGCGGCTCCAACCCGCTCCCGCATCCCGCAGCCCAATCGCATGGTGACCCCGAAGCGCCGGAGGCCGGCCCCCTCGCGCGCGGCGGCCCCTGTGACCACCCCGGGGGCCTCCTCGGCGACCGGCCGCTAAGCGTACTGCAGTGGAACGTATGCGGCGTTCGCGGCAAGGTTAACCTCCTGAGAGCCGCGATCGGCACCGACGGCTTTGATGTCATCTTATTTATTACAGGAGACTCTCCTTCGGGAAGTCCAGTCGGTGCCTTTTAAGGGCTACAGGGCCTTTTACCTCCCTGCCGTCGCCGGTGCGGCGCGTGGGTGTTCTATCTTGGTCAGGGATGTACTTCCCTGTTCTCGAGGGCATCGCCCCGTGCTGTGCGGTGCCGGCGTGGAGGTATTGGCAGTCATGGTGACCTTGCCGAGCGCGTGTGTCGCGTTCTACTGCGTGTATATCGGGCCACGTGCCGAGCCCGACTTCACCGATCTCCTCTCCCTGGCCACCGACGAACCCACCTTCATCGGGTGCGACTTCAACGGCAACCATGAAAGGTGGGGGACCAGGGGGAGGAACCGCGCCGGACGCCACCTTGCCGCGGCTTTGGAGGACGTGCCTGGGGTCGCTCTCCTCAATACCGGGGTGCTCAAGCACGGGGCTTAAATTACAGGCTCACGGAGTAGAGGGTAAAGTTTTGAACTGGGTCAAGGCGTGGCTTAGTAATAGGAAGCAAAGAGTGCAAATCAATGGTAAAAGATCTGACTGGGGAGGTGTTACGAGGGGTCCCACAAGGTTCGGTATTAGGTCCACTTTTGTTTATTATTTATATCAATGACTAAGATACAAGAATTAGTAGTGATGTTAGTAAATTTGCAGATGATACCAAGATCGGTAGAGTAATTGAGTCGGATCAGGACGCTATTATTCTCCAGGGTGAACTCAACAGATTGTATGACTGGGCGGATAAATGGCAGATGGAGTTCAATGTAGGGAAGTGCAGTATTCTGAGTGTAGGTAGGAACAACCCCTCACATAAATATTGATTAAATGACACTCTCATAAGCAGGTCTGGGTGCGAGAGGGATTTAGGGGTCTTAGTGAGCTCTGATCTCCGTCCAAGGGCACAATGCATTCAAGCTAGAAATCGAGCTACTAGGGTACTGGGATTTATTTCAAGGAGCGTAAGCAACAGCAGCCCCGAAGTCTTCCTCAAACTATATTTAGCATTAGTTAGACCTCATCTTGACTATGCGGTTCAGTTCTGGTCACCTTACCATAGAATGGATATCAAAATGTTAGAATCGGTGCAGAGGAGGATGACTAAGATGATTCAGGGGTTGAGAAACTTGCCATACGAGGAAAGACTCAAACAGTTAAACTTGCATTCTCTAGAAAGGCGAAGGGTGCGTGGAGACATGATCGAGGTTTATAAATGGATGAAGGGCTTTAATAAGGGAGACATTCATAAGGTTTTGTTGGTAAGAGAACCGGGTAGGACACGAAGTAATGGGTTTAAACTGGATAAATTCAGATTCAACAGGGACATAGGCAAAAATTGGTTTACTAACAGGGTGATGGATGAGTGGAATAGGCTTAGCAGTCATGTGGTGAGTGCCAATACAATTGTCACACTCAAAAATAGACTAGATACATTCATGGACAGCGATATTAGGTGGGGTTAGATACACGGGAGCTTAGGGTCATAGGAGCTGCCTTGTACAGGCCTACCGTCCTCTTGTAGACTCCTGCGTTCTTATGTTCTTATTTTCTTATGCCTTCGGGATGGGGACAATGACAGCGGACTTCCAGGCAGCGGGGACAGTGCGAGAGGAGTAGGAGGCGTTGAAGAGGTGGAGTATCTCCGCTTCCATGGCAGGACCAGCATTGCGCAGCATGGAATAGCTGATCTTGTCCTCCCCTGGCGATGTGTTGCGGCCCGGAATAACACGCCGGAGCTCATGGACGAGAATGGCAGCATCCGCTGGATGTTACAGGAGGCAAGCCTCCTGGCCTATACGGCTATACGGCCCGCGGCCAGCAGGAGGCGTCGAGTCTCCTCGGTGTTATGGCAGCGGTTGAGCTTTCTCGCCATGTTGACGCGGTGGTTTACCTCCCGGATCTCCTCGTCATAGTACCACCTGTCCCTGGGAGACGGGTATGGCGGAGTCCGCCGCGGAGTGGAAGGCGGCGAACAGGCGGGCCTCGGCAGCGTCAACCTCGGCAGGGCGGGGAGTTTCGGCCAGGTGGGTGGTTAGACAGTGGCGGAATTAATCCCAGTCCGCCCTGCCGAGATTCCAGCAAGGTGGACGGGGAGGGATAACGGGCGGCAGTACCGGAGGGTGACCACGGAGGCGATGTGGTCACTCACGAAGTGGTGGTGGAGCTACCATGCCGCGTCTACCCTTAAGGGCCTCGACACAAAGGAGAGGTCTAAGACCTCCCCCGCTAGGTGTGTCTGCTTACCAGTGTTAAGGAGGGACACTCGAGGGGTCTCGTCGAGGGTAGCAGATAAGAGGCGCCCTATCCGGTTGCGCCTGGCATCGCCCCATCGTTCGTGGTGAGCGTTAAAATCTCCCCCGATGAAGGTGGCCTCCTCGCTGGCAAGCGTGAACAGCTCACCGAAGTAAGGCTCCTCCGCCGCCGGCCCACAATAGATGCAATAGAAAGTCAGGCGCGTCCGGGCAAGCGCGATGGTGACAGCCAATACCTCCACGCCGTCGCCGGAAGCCACGGGGTGCCGCACTCGAGAACAAGGAAGTGAATCCTTGACCAAGATACCACACCCGCGTGTCTGACCGGCCACGGCAGGGAGGTAAAAAGACTGGTATCCCCGGAAGAAGGGCACGCGCTCCTCTGGAAGGAGCGTCTCCTGCAGGAGAACCACATCCAGAGACTCTCGCGCCATTGCGGCACGCAAGAGGTTGGACCTACAACGGATGCCACAGATGTTCCATTGTAGGACCGTGAGGCGGTGGGCATCTACATGGACAGCTTTCTGGAGCGTGGGTCCCGGTCCACCACCGGCCGGGTCGGCAGCCCGCCCGCGTTCAGAGAGGTGGGAGCAGGGGGCGGTGCCACGGAGAATGCTGGCTGGTTGCAACGGGCAGGGGGGTCGGTAGGGGCGCGGAGCTGTTCGCGCGCACGCGGGCGGAGGGGGGGTCTTCAGAGCACGAGGGGGCGGCGTGGATGGGTTTGATGGCGGATCGCTGGGGGATGGAGCCTGAAAAGTTTCCGGGAAGAGGTTTCCCACTACCTGCTTGGCCGCGTCCGAGAACACTCTCGGTTCGACGTCCGACTTGAGTACCGTCGCTATTATTAAGTGGCCTTGCCGAGCACAACTATCACATTTTACTGCGTGTACAGCGATCTAAT
>NW_026111665.1:971706-1006883 GCF_024679095.1 Eriocheir sinensis
AATACTTATAACAGTAATAATATCGTCATCCGGAGGCGTTTGAACGTTGGGTTTTTTTCCACAGCGTATCGCCGTGCTTCAAAATGATTCGCGTCGGTGTTTCTAAATATTCGTGTTTAGCAAGATAACGGAGGCTCCTATGGTTATTTTTGATATCGCATCTTAATCTACGGTATTTTCTACGTTTATCAGTAGGTCTGTTTTTCTTTTAAACTTGGTAATAAAAAAAAAATGATCGTTTTGACAAAAATCCTCAGGGGGGGGCAAATGTGGCCCGGGTCGGAACGAATAGGGTTAAGGGCTGCCATCCGACTGGCTAGGGCGACTGCGGCCAGAATGCAGGAGGAGCACTGGCTGAAGTGGTGCGGCTCACTCGACGCCAGTGTGTCCACTGCCGTACTCTGGCGCAAGCTAAGAGCAGTGGCCGAGGGGGCGGTCGCCTGGCCGGCGCTTTTTTTTTCTATTTTTTTTTTATTTTTTTCTCCACTCTCCAACACCTTCGACTATACTTGCGTGGTTCGAATGACCCACTTTAAACAAATGATCCCTTTGCTATACAAAGGACCCTTCCACCTGTCACTTACTGTTCAACCTTTCGGTCTCCTGCAATCCCCTCCGTTCCGCTCACCTCCTCTTGCTGGACCCCACCAAAAAGGTATGTTTCTAATGCCTCCCACTTTACTTGCGTGGTTCGAATGACCCACTTTAAATAAATGATCCCTTTGCTATGCAAAGGTCTCTTCCTCCTGTTATCTAACTGTGCCGCCTTTTACCCTCATGGAATCCCCTCCGTTCCGCTCGCCTCCCTCCGACTATCAAGGCTGGACCCTATCAAAAGGTCCCTCCGCTATACGGAGTACTTCTCACACCATCCACTCCGCAAAATATACGTACAAACCACTATCGGCCTCTGACTTCCTTATTTTCAAATATTCACACCTTTCAGTCCTTGGGACCTGGAGTGGGGTTGGGTCGGTCTCTCATTGTACGCTGCGCACTGGCCGTTGGAGCCGCGCTGGGTGCGGCTCTGGCGTTTTTGGGCGGGGCGCGTCCATGGCTTAGAGAGATTAAAGAGAGAGACGGGCCAGCCTATGGCACAGCCCGCGAGGGCTAACAACCCTCGAAACGAAAAGGAAGGAAGGAAGGCCCACTACTCCAACCGCGCTCCCTATTGGTCCGCGCTGCACCCGGAGCAGGCCAGGCCTCGCGACGGGAGACTGCCGCTCTTCCCACACTCCCTTCTGGTGCTACTTTTGATGCTGCCTCCCTGACTCTGTTGCTGCTGCTGCTGGCGCTGTAGCTCGCTACGACGCGACTGCAACCAGGAAACGTCGAGGATTCATCTACTGCATCATCGCGGCTGGAACACCATCGGTTTCCGCCATCCCCCGCTGACACAACAAAGAGCCCTTGCTCAAACAGAAAGAGATATTGTGTTTGTTTTTTTACCTACTCCGCATCTCTTTGCCTTTACCCCCTTCCCCCTCTCATCCTATATCCTTTTCTGGCCAACGCCCCAGACGCTGCCCTGCGTGAAGGTGAACCCCGCGGCTATATGCACAAGGGGGGCTCTTCTAGCTGCCTTAGGCACAGGATCAGCAGGGCACCAGTTCTGGACTGACGGTTCACCGCCCGGTGCATACTGTCACGCTCCGAACAGCCTCAACAGCCCGCTGGCTCGCACGGGGTGCTCTTCATCGAGTGTCCCGCGTGGCCGGCAGAGTTTATTTTGAAAAAAAAATAGAGTGCTCAGAGCAGGCTACACTAACGGCCTGAATGCCTATGCATGGAATAATGGAATAGGACCTCTGTTCTATTTTGTCGGTTTTCTGAACCCGAGGTAATGACTAATAGGAACAGGCGGGGGCATTCATATTGCGACGCTAGAGGTGAAATTCTTGGACCGTCGCAAGACGAACTACTGAGAAAGCATTTCCCAAGGATGTTTTCATTAATCAAGAACGAAAGTTAGAGGTTCGAAGGCGATCAGATACCGCCCTAGTTCTAACCATAAACGATGCTGACCAGCGATCCGCCAGCGTTTTTCCCATGACCCGGTGGGCAGCTTCCGGGAAACCAAAGTCTTTGGGTTCCGGGGGAAGTATGGTTGCAAATCTGAAACTAAAGGAATTGACGGAAGGGCACCACCAGGAGTGGAGCCTGCGGCTTAATATGACTCAACACGGGGAACCTCACCAGGCCTAGACACCGGAAGGATTGACAGATTGAGAGCTCTTTCTCGATTCGGTGGGTGGTGGTGCATGGCCGTTCTTAGTTGGTGGAGCGATTTGTCTGATTAATTCCGATAACGAACGAGACTCTGGCCTACTAACTAGTCGACGGATCTCCAGCAATTGGTGTCCAGTTCGCAGCTTCTTCTTAGAGGGATAAGCGGCAACTTTAGTCGCACGAGATTGAGCAATAACAGGTATGTGATGCCCTTAGATGTTCTGGGCCACACGCGCGCTACACTGAAGGGATAAACGTGTCCTCCCCCTCCGAGAGGAGCGGGTAACCCGTTGAAATCCTTTCATGATAGTGATTGGGGTTTGCAATTGTCTCCCATGAACGAGGAATTCCCAGTAAGCGCAAGTAATGAGCTTGCGTTGATTACGTCTCTGCCCTTTGTACACACCGCCCGTCGCTACTACCGATTTAATGATTTAGTGAGGCCTTCGGACTGGCGCTCTTGGATGCCGGGCCCACTGGGCTTTCAGCGCCTCGAACTGACGGAAAGATGTTCAAACTTGATCATTTAGAGGAAGTAAAAGTCGTAACAAGGTTTCCGTAGGTGAACCTGCGGAAGGATCATTAACGTGTTTGCCCGACGCTGGCAAAAAACTAAAACCAAGCACGCTGGGTGGCCGGGACTCAGACTGTCCCGGTCTGAAGCCATCCTTCCCTCCCTTCGGCTCGTGCGAGGCGAAGGCGAGGACCAACCAAGCGTCGCTGGCGTGAGGCGGGCAGAGCATCCGCAGCGGGCAGAGCTTCCGACGCCCCAGCCGGCGACTACTCATCTTAAACCAACCATTCCCCGGGTGGAATAAACACAGTCAAACCCTAGACACTATGTCTTCCCACATCGTCTCCCGAGGCAGAGACGGCGGAAGTCTGATGAGAGTCGGCAGCGTCCGACGTAAAACAAAAATACATCTCTTAACGGTGGATCACTCGGCTCGTGGGTGGATGAAGACCGCAGTAAGCTGCGTGTCGGTATGTGAATCGCAAGAATACCAGAGACATCGACAAGTCGAACGCACATTACGGGGGCGGCACTCTGTGCTGCCGTCACACTCCTACACAAGGGTCGGATATACATTCCATGCATCGGCTTTGTCAGCTATGACATCAACCGCACTGGGGAGTTTCGCCTGTTGTTACTAGCGGGCGTTCTCTTAAGGCCATGAATGGTTACCGGCCGCGTCACGTCTCTGGCGCGTACGTCGGTGACACGGAGCTTATAGACACAGCGGGGAGGAGGAGGAGGTGGTCTCCTCGGGACTTGGTCTCGGGGCTGCTTCTTCTTCTTCTTCTTCCTCCTCGTCTGCTGTTGTCGCTATC
The DNA here is from genome assembly GCF_024679095.1 of Eriocheir sinensis. Classification (NCBI taxonomy): domain Eukaryota; kingdom Metazoa; phylum Arthropoda; class Malacostraca; order Decapoda; family Varunidae; genus Eriocheir; species Eriocheir sinensis. The sequence goes on from NW_026111665.1 coordinate 975,268, forward strand.
CGTGTCCTGTCTCGTTTCGGAACCCCAACCTGTGCCGCTATGAGTCGGACGGGCTAAGGTGGCTCTGCTTCGCGTGATAGGCAGGAGAAGGCGACCGGGCCGGTTATTTACTCGACTAACCCGGATCACCTACCTCTCCTTGCTGCGAGCAGACGGAAATAACCGCGGGATCACGTCCCGCGTGTCTGTGTGCACCACCGCCGACTGGCCGCCATTATTCAAAGGAAGGGACCGACGAGCTGAAGAGCGAATCAACTCCTCCCCTCCCGCCAGCAACAAGGATCTCTTATTGCTGCTACTCCAATGTCGACCTCGTGTTAGGGTAGAGTACCCGCCAAATTTATGCATATTAATAAGCGGAGGAAAAGAAACCAACAGGGATTCCCTTAGTAAGGGCGACTGAACCGGGAAGAGCCCAGCGCATAACCTGGCGTCGTGACCCGGCGCCAGGGGTGTTGCGTTTCGGAGGGTCCGGCACGCAGTCTCTCACCGCCAAAGTTATGCTTGAAAGCGGCCACTACCCATGGAGGGTGACAGGCCGGTGTGGCGGAGCCCGCGAGGGTACGCGAGATATTGTCGGAAAGGGCCCCTCCGTAGAGTCGGGTTGCTTGAGAATGCAGCCCTAAGCAGGTGGTAGACTCAATATAAGGCTAAATATGACCACGAGACCGATAGCGAACAAGTACCGTGAGGGAAAGTTGAAAAGAACTTTGAAGAGAGAGTTCAAGAGTACGTGAAACCGTTAAGGGCCAAACGGGTGGGACCTCGAAGGTCGAAGCGAGGGGATTCGGCTCGTCGGCCAAAGCTTGCTGGGGGGCGGGATTCGCTTATGCGACCCAGGAACCCTTGGGCGTGCCCACGTCCGAGCCGGCGCCGGCGGGCGTATTTCCCCTCGTGATGTAGGTCGCCGCGACCCGTTGCTGGTGACGTCGAAGGCCCAGGCGGATTGGTACCCCGACGTCTGCGTTTACGCGGTCGAAGAGGGAAAGCTCTGGTGTCCTGGCTGCCCTGCGACGGTCGTGCAGTAGAGGGGCAAACCCTCTCGCGGCGTGCAAAAGGTCGGTGACCCACCCGACCCGTCTTGAAACACGGACCAAGGAGTCTAACATGTGTGCGAGTCATTGGGCGCACTAAACCCAGAGGCGTTATGAAAGTGAAAGGGGAGCGTCCCGGGGTCTTCGGGCCTCGGTCGGCGTCCTCCGGGGCCGATCCCCGACCGGCCGCTGCCGCCGAGTTTCCCATCCCAAAGCGTGGTCGAGGGGGGTGCGCGGGGTGAGTCCCCTTACCCCGTCGCTTACCTCCGGCCTCGCGGGTGCTCGGTGCGCACGGTGGTCCGTCTCCTTCGCGGGAGGCGCTTGTACGCAGGGGGGCGCAGGCCCGGGACTTGCCATTCGACGCCGTCGTGCAAATCTGTTGTTGGCCTCGCAAGCGTTGCTTGGGCTCTCGGTTGGCGCGCCGCGCGTCAGGCGGGCTTCGGGTGGGTGTTTCGGCTCTCATTTGCCTTTCCGATCCTGCTCTGTCTAGAGTGGCCTAGCACGCGTGCTGTCGGCAAGTACCATGAGCAAACATGTTGGACCCGAAAGATGGTGAACTATGCCTGGCCAGGATGAAGTCAGAGGACATTCTGGTGGAGGTCCGTGCAAATCGATTGTCACAGCTGGGTATAGGGGCGAAAGACTAATCGAACCATCTAGTAGCTGGTTCCCTCCGAAGATTCCATCAGGATAGCTGGTATTCGCGGAAACGGAGGAGTTTCATCCGGTAAAGCGAATGATTAGAGGTCTTGGGGACGAAACGTCCTCAACCTATTCTCAAACTTTAAATGGCTGAGATGCCGAGCTTGCTTGAGCGCTGAAGCTTCGGCGACTAATCCGTGTATCTAGTGGGCCAATTTTGGTAAGCAGAACTGGCGTTGTGGGATGAACCAAACGTCGAGTTAAGGGGCCTAAACGAATGCTCATCTAGACCCCATCGAAAGACGTTGGTAGCAGGACGGTGGCCATTGAAGTTGCAATCCGCTAAGGAGTGTAACAACTCACCTGCAGAAGCAACTAGCCCATAAAATGGTATGGTGCTCAAGCATTCTCCCGATACTCGACCGCCGGTGGCACTAAAGGCCAAGCTCCCTCCTCACCGGGGGAGCCCAGGCCCCAAGCCCCAGCGAGTAGGAGGGTCGCAGGGTGAGCGCTGAAGGATCCGGCGCGAGCCGGCCTGGAGCTGCCCCTGGTGCAGATTTTGGTGGTAGCAAATAGTCCAGAAAGACTTCCCTTGAAGGCCGATGTGGAGAGGGGTTCCATGTGAACATCAGTTGGACATGGGTAAGTCGCTCCTAAGCCCAAGGCTAAAGCCTTATACCACGCTAAGAGGCAACGGCCAAGCGAGTTGTCGTCATCCGTGGCGGCTCATCCGTGAGAGATTATTCTCAGTTGCCGATGGGAATTCGTGGTGAAAGGGAATACGGTACTTATTTCGTAACCAGGCCTGGATGCCAACCGGGACTAGGTTCCTTCTTGGGCCGGCCCTTGGTGCAGGAACCTGGTAACGGGAACCAACTTGCGTCCATCGGCGGTGGTCCGGGAAGAGTTTTCTTTATGTTTAAGGCGCCGTGACCCTATAAGCCACTCGCAGAGCGAAAGGGTGTTGGTAACACGGTCTGCCGTAGAGCATCTCGATTCTTGCGGCGTCCCGCGTACCACTGCCGGTCCGTGAAACATGCGAGGCAGGTAACTGCATGGGGCGAAGCGGGGGGGTCTGCTGCTGCGTTCTGCGGCGTCACGGCTCGGCGCACGTGCGCACGCGGCCTCCGCGATGCACCCCAGTTTCGGGCCTGTGCGTACCCATATCCGCAGTCGGTCTCCAAGGTAAGAAGCCTCTGGTCGATAGACTAATGTAGGTAAGGGAAGTCGGCAAATTAGATCCGTAAATTCGGGATAAGGATTGGCTCTGAGGATCGGGCCAGTCGGGCCTGTGCGGGAAGCGGTCCTGGCCCTGGGCTCAGAGGCTCTGAGCTGCGCGCGGTGATGGGTGATGCCGTCTACCCTGCGGCACCAACGTCGCCGGTGTCCGATCATCCGCACTGTCTCGCCTTCCCCGGTGGCGGCGACCCATTCCAAATGCGGCCTCGCGTCGCGCTGTCCTTGTTACCAGCTCGCCGGTGCGGCGGTGCTTGTGGTCCGGGTTCGCAAAAGCGGCCGGCAGGCGATCACCGCGTCGTTGGGGCCCTACGGTCGCTCCCGGTCCCACTCCGCCGTCCGCGCTAAGGCCGGCGCGGCGGGGCAGCGCGTGTTGGGGAACCACCGCAGGGTTCGCGCAGCGCCGGTCGCAGGCGGGACACGCTCATGCGAGGTGGGGCCAACAGCCCGGCGTGCGGTAGCTCGCATTTCGCGGTGGCGGCTCTAGCCCTCTCGCCACTCGTGCCGAGAGCTCGGACCGGCGTGTCTCTGGCCCTCCCGTGGAACGTGCTAGGCTGCGTGGGCGCGGGGGCTCCGGCTCTCTCTATTGCCGGCTTTCGGCCGGTTAGGTAGCAGCAGCAGTCGTCCCTCGCTCCAAACCCACTTCGGCTGGCGCCCAGCGATCAACTCAGAACTGACACGAACCAGGGGAATCCGACTGTATAATTAAAACAAAGCATTGCGATGGTCAAAGACAGATGTTGACGCAATTTGATTTCTGCCCAGTGCTCTGAATGTCAAAGTGAAGAGATTCAACCAAGCGGGTAAACGGCGGAGTAACTATGGGCAGAATACTTTCCAAATGAAGATGAACGATTCCCTGTGTTCGGCGGGGCTCCGCCCTTGTCCCCGCTCGCTAAGATCCTTTGTGGATTAGACAGTGAGTGGAGGATAAGCTGCGGCTAATAGGGGAGGAGGAGACCGTTGAGCCAAATGCCTCGTCATCTAATTAGTGAAGCGCATGAATGGATTAACGAGATTCCCACTTCCCTATCTACTATCTAGCGAACCCACAGGCAGGGGAACGGGCCTGCGCCTAACAGCGGGGAAAGAAGACCCTGTTGAGCTTGACTCTAGTCTGATTTTGTAGAGAGACATCAGAGGTGTAGCATAAGTGGGAGGTCGTCACATCAGGGGCTTGCTCCGTGCGGAGACAATGAAATACCACTACTCTGATCGTTTCTTTACTTACTCGGTGAGACGGAATCGGAGCTTCCCCACGTGGGATTGTCTCCTGTTTCTAGACTAAAGCGGCGGAAGCAAGGGAGCGCCGCGATCCGCTCCGAGGACATTATCAGGTGATGAGTTTGACTGGGGCGATACATCTGTCAAACGATAACGCAGGTGTCCTAAGGCCAGCTCAGCGTGGACATAAACCTCGCGTAGAGCAAAATGGCAAATGCTGGCTTGATCCTGATTTTCAGTACGAATACGGACTGTGAAAGCAGGGCCTATCGATCCTTTTGACTTTATGCGTTTTAAGCTAGAGGTGTCAGAAAACTTACCACAGGGATAACTTGCTTGTGGCAGCCAAGCGTTCATAGCTACGTCGCTTTTTGATCCTTCGATGTCGGCTCTTCCTATCATTGTGAAGCAGAATTCACCAAGCGTTGGAGTGTTCACCCATAAAAAGGGAGCGTGAGCTGGGTTTAGACCGTCATGGGACTGTCCTATTTGCGAAAGTCCAATTTTCGTATCGGACCGTTTTCGACAACCGGCTATATCTCGGGAACTGAGGCAGACCCCGGGAATACGATTGCGCCATGTCCTGGGACTACAGCGACAATGGGTTAGGTGGGGTGACCACTTGAAGGGGTCGCTTAAGTAACAAAATAGGATAGGACCGTGGTGGGTGAGACGGTCCTAAACATTTTTTTCACCATTGTGCAAAAACTAGGCCACCGAGACCCACGAAACTCGAGTGACTAACGTATCAACCCATTGCGCGTCGAATGAACGCGGTCTCGTCAAAATCACGAAAAAACTACACCTACCACAAAAGACGCTCTTAAGTAACATTGATTCCACCTGACATGTTAGGCCACTTGAACGAAAAAAAGGAAACCAGCGATAAAACCATTAGTATGCAGTCTTTTGAACTCATTTTCGGATATGATGCGGGCGGTGCACTAACGAATCAAATTATGGGAGCTCATCAAAATACAACGTGTTTGAAGGGATTTTAACTCGATTTTTCGGTTTCGGCCGTCATTTTTCTTAAGTAATATTTGGGGTCGACCGAGAAGAACTCAACACTGGAAACGCAGACTCACAGGTATAAGGTAGTTTTGCATGCCGAACTCAAATCTGAACTGAATGAAGCCCTAGCGATGCAACTTTTCGCACATCAACGCGATATCAACGGCTTAAGTACACTGAATTGACGAATCCCGCTTTTCACCCGTCGATTTTATAGAAGGACCGGGACAGTTTACACAATTTTCGGACACTGTCCTGGACCGTCCCGCTCATATCATAACACCCTTGTAAATAGGATGTACAGAGTCAGTAAACAGTGTTTCCGGGGCGTTGGAAGCTGGCGAGCAAGAATATGACCTCAAACTTGGCTGATTCGCAAATTGAAGTGGGTTTCTGAACACCTCAAATATGCTAAGAAACCGAATGGTATCAACACTCACTAAGTGCCCCATGCTTCCCTGAAACTTAGATCTTCAGTGGTATAGTGCACTTTTGCTATTTTAAACCATCTACGCCTACTTTGATCAATTTTCGAGCAATATCTCCACAATAATCGCCATTTTCTTAAATACTGGGGGTTTTGAAGCTGCTTAGACTATCCATGGGTACTATAAATTATTTACAATAAAGCCAGAGTCGAATAACCTTCCTACATAGGATAGTAAGGGATTTATCTCGTTCTCGTCGCTTAAGTAACATGAAATGTCTCAGTCCTAAGCTTGCTCTAACCGACGGGTCCTTTTCATCGTCCTAAGTAACATGAAGTGGCTTAGTCCTATTTTTTATTAAACTGATAAGGCCCCTGCACACACCCTTACACACATATGAGGTTTTTGAAGCTGTTTAGACTATCGACGGGTACTATAGTTTATTTACAATAAAGCCAGAGTCGAATGACCTACCTACATAGGATAGTAGGGATTTATCTCGTTTTTATCGCTTAAGTAACATGAAACGTCTCAGTCCTAAACTTGCTCTAGCCGACATCGTCCTAAGTAACATGAAGTGGCTCAGTCCTAACTTGTATTCAACTGATAGGACCTGCACAAAGCCTTACACACATGGGGGTAAAAAACTTTGAAGATAAGGAAAGTGGGAAACAATCCCCCCAGAAGAGTAGTAGTCTTGAGGCACACACCTTACACACTGGGGGTAAATAAGCAAGCAACTTCAAGGCTCGTGTCCGGAGGATTTCGCCATCACGTTGCGTGACGAAACCTCCAGCCTTGTCAAATAGCTAGCACTAATGACGGGTACTATAGTTTATTTACAATAAAGCCAGAGTCGAATGACCTACCTACATAGGATAGAAAGGGATTTATCTCGTTTTTTGTCGTTTAGGTAACATGAAACGTCTCAGTCCTAAATTTGCTCTAGCCGACATCGTCCTAAGTAACATGAAGTGGCTCAGTCCTAACTTGTATTCAACTAATAGGGCCTACACATAGCCTTACACACATGGGGGTAAAAAACTTTGAAGATAAGGAACATGGGAAAGAATCCCCCCAGAAGAGTGGTCTTGAGGCACACACCCTTACACACACTGGGGGTAAATAAGCAAGCAAATTCAAGGCTCGTGTCCCGAGGATTTCGCCATCAGGTTGCGTGACGAAACCTTCAGCCTTGTCAAATAATTAGCACTATCGACGGGTACTATAGTTTATTTACAATAAAGCCATAGTCGAATGTCCTACCTACATAGGATAGTAAGGGATTTATCTCGTTTTTGTCGCTTAAGTAACATGAAACGTCTCAGTCCTAAACTTGCTCTAGCCGACATCGTCCTAAGTAACATGAAGTGGCTCAGTCCTAGCTTTTATTTAACTGATAGGGCCTACACATAGCCTTACACATATGGGGGTAAGAAACTTTGAGGGTAAGGAATGTTGGAAACAATCCCCCCAGAAGAGTAGTCTTGAGGCACACACCCTTACACACACTGGGGGTAAATAAGCAAGCAAATTCAAGGCTCGTGTCCGGAGGATTTCGCCATCACGTTGCGTGACGAAACCTCCAGCCTTGTCAAAAAATAATTAATACCGTTAAACTTGACACTCAAAACACATAAAATATACAGGTCTGTGTAGCGTAGCTCTATCTAATATTGAAAACATAAGAACATAAGAACGTAGGAGTCTGTAAGAGGCCTTAGGCCTGTACAAGGCAGCTCCTTTGAACCTAAGCTCCCGTGTATCTAACCCCACCTATTATCGCTGTCCATGAAATTATCTGATCTATTTTTGAATGTGAGAATTGTATTGACACTCACCACATGACTGCTAAGCCCATTCCAATCATCCACCACTCTATTAGTAAACCAATTTTTGCCTATGTCCCTGTTGAGTCTGAGTTTATCCAGTTTCAACCCCCTTATTAAAGCTCTTCAGGAGGACATCTCGTGACTGCGTTGGCTCAAGCGCACGCCCTTTAGGCAGAAAGGCATCTCAAGCGCCCCTCGAGGCAGCGAGGCACCTCTAAGACTAGGTGTGAACACGATTGCCTTATTAAGGGCCGAGTTCGGGAAAAAAAAACTTTCGGCAGGAAAGAGAGTCGTTGGGTGATGGACAAGCTGGGTCTGTCCATCTCTGTCTGTCAATGACTCTCTGTCCGTCTCTCTGTGGTATTCGGTACCTCTCCGTCCGTGTTTGTCTGTCTTTCCGAGTGTCTGGGCCTCTTGGGGACACTTTGGCGGCCAAGGCCAACCGTTGCGCCTCTTTCCCGAACATTTGTGATGTTAAGCCATCTAATGGAGTCGAGCGCTGCGCCGGCAGTGTTAAGTGACCAGTCATGGTTTCAGCTCCGTCACGGCCCTCTTTCAAGAAAGACCCGCTCCAGCAAGGCGGGCTAGTCGAATATCAACTCAGAATGGGACGGTCTAGTTGCGTCGGGTGAACGGGTGAACCGTCGGGTGAAGGCTCTTAAGTAATGTCTGAATCGTTCAGGTAATAATACAGTTGGCGAGTTAGTTTGCGGACTCGCCAATTCAGGCCGAAAATGTTACTTAAGCGGTATGGCGATTTTCCTTCTGGGCAGTCCGTCCGAGTTACTTAAGGGTTTCTGATATTGGACAGTTGGTCGCGAGACAGGTTAGTTTAACCCTATTGTTGGCAGTTGTGTCGTTGATACATCAGTCCTGCTCGGTACGAAAGGAACGGCAGGTCCTGACATATGATTCCGCTCTTGGTCGATCGGCCAGTGGAGCGAGGCTACATCCGTGGGATTATACCTGAAAGCCTCTAAGACAGCATCCCGGCTGGATGACCAACGATACCGCGTACGGCCTACATCGGGATGGTCACCATTGAATTTTCGAGAGATTCGCTCCCCGTTCGTTCGCTGGCGAGACTAGAAGATGGACCCGTGCAGAAGGAACTCGGGAGTGCCTCAACAAACAGGTTCAGGCTCTCTCCCCCGTAGTAGAGAACACCCGGATGCTGATGTGCCGTACCGAATCGTTCGCAAACGACGTACGTATCGGTCACGGTGTTGTTGGCGGCAGAGCAGCATCCTCACTACGAACTCCCAGTGTTGGAGGCATCTAACACAGCAGTATCTAATTCCCATGCACAATTTTTATCCAATTCAATTTATGGTCACGCTTAAGTTATTTCGAAAGCGCTTTTAATATTTGCCCAAACTGTTAACTCGCTCAAATTTCTAACAATGCCTTCGAACATTAAGTGTGGCGTCTGTCCCGGACGATTTGCAGCTCAGTACTTCCAGTTGAGTAAAACGTGCCGCCTCTTCGTTCAAAGATTACAACTTCAGAAGGCTGTGACTGAATGGAAAGTCAAACATAACAATCTTGAAAAGAAATTCGAAGCCCTTCAGGAATTTGTTGCAAGCAATGAGGCAGTGACTCCAGCATCGATGGTGGAGAGGCCCTCCACCGAGACTGTGCCCTCTCCAGACGAATCTACTGCTTCACGGGAGGACGTGTTACTTGCCTCACAGGTTGACTCCCAGCCTGCCTCACAGGCTAATCCCCAGCCAGCCCCACAGGCTAATCCCCAGCCAGACACACAGCCTAACCCCCAGCCTGCCTCACAGGACAACCACCAGCCTGCCTCACAGGCTGACCCCCAGCCTGCCTCATAGGCTAGCCCCCAGCCTACTTCACAGGCTAACTCCCAGCCTGCCTCACAGAACAACTTCCAGCCTGCCCCACTTAACGCTTCTCCTCCTGCTTCACAGGATGTCGGGTTCCAACCTGTAAGGAATGGAGCCAAACCAAAGCAGGCAACCAAGGATTTACTGATCCCCACTACCTTCAACAGGTTCTAGGTCCTGGCAGACACCATGGAGGATGAGTTTGAGACTCGCCTGGTTAGGGACTCCATGGTGCGTGGCCAGCTGGTTGAGTTATGTGGTCGTTCATCAAACGGCCGCAGAAAACGTTACTACTATCCAGGCGCCAGACTGGATGACATTACCGCAGCGTGCGATGATGTCACAAGAAATGCCGACCGAACACCCTCTTTGTCATTCACGCGGGGACAAATGACATAGAGACAACCCGTTCTGAGGAACTGCTTGAGAAATACCACCGCATGATCAAGCAGTATAAACGTAAAACGGATGCCAGCAACATCACAATCTCAAGAATCCTCCCGAGGGTAGGTGCCGAACCTAGTTTTTACAGTAAGGCCTTCAGCACAAACAACAAACTTCATTCCCTTTGCTCACAAAAAAAAACGTCCAGTTCGCTAACTTGTGGAACAGTTTTTACTATGATTGAGACTTGTTCCTTGGTGATGGCATCCACTTAAACCCTGTTGGAGCAGCCCGTTTCGGGAGGCTGCTCTGTGACCAAATGGCTCTTCGAAAGCCAAAAAACGCGGAGGCGAGAACACCAGCAGCTCCACCGTAAGGGAGCACTCCACCCGCGAAACCCCCGACTCGAATAACATTAAAGCTTGCTATGTAAACGCTCGTAGCCTACGTAACAAATTTGAAGCTTCAACTTGAAAGTCCTCGCAGCAACAAATCATTATCACATCATCGGATTCACAGAATCTTGGATACACACTTCATATAGATATTTCATTGCGGAATATAGATTACCGGGTTATACCATCTTTAGTCATGAAAGAGAGAACAGACAGGGTGGAGGCGTTATCTCTTATATCCAAAACTCTCTCCACCCAGTATCCGTGAAAACAGATATTATAAACAATGTAGACACGGTCTTTATTGAAAAAAAAAATCCTGTAAAATAGTAATTGGACTTATCTACAGACCGCCAAGGCAGACTATTGATATCGACCACGCATTAAGTGAATTATTATTAAAAACAAGTAGCAATTGCGAGGCAGTAATTGTTGGGGACTTTAACTTGCCAGTGAATGGGTTGAACCGTTGAACTGTCATACAGGGCTCCAACTGTACACAAATTTACTAGAAAATGATGTACATCAACACGTTCAAGAACCGACTCGGGAAAATAATATACTTGATCTTATCTTTTCAACGACAGCTGATCTAATTAACGAGGTAAATGTTGGTCTAATTTTTAGTTCTAGCGATCACCGAACAATCGCATTCAGCATCAATATGAAAGAAAGTAAAGTAACTCCTAGTAAAGAAAAGGTGCCTGATTATCAGAGAGTGAATTTCGTAAGACTCCGATCAATTCTAAATAATTCTAACTGGACTGAAATCTCGGCGGAAACAGATATTGATAAATCTTGGGGGTCCTTCACCACAATATTGAACAATGCCATAAGCATATGCGTACCCTATCGTACAAGACGTTCAGCTTTTAAGAAGAAACCCAAATGGTGGAATAACGAAATTCAAAATAGCTTATTTCTTAAAAAAACGCGTATACAGTAAATATATATCAACTCAGAGTGAGGCTGACAAACTAGAGCTGGACAGAATTCGCCGTGTAACCAAGAAATTAATAAAACGAAGCAAGAAAAAATCTTGAAGAATATATAGCGGAAACGATTAAATCTAATCCTAAAGATTTTTTAGCTATGTAAATAATAAAAAAAAGTCACTTACTTGTGGTATGGGACCGCTTGCTAATGATAATGGTAACCACACGAACGATGAAAATGAAATGGCTACAATCCTAAATAACTTTTTCGCATCCGTATTTACCGACGAAGATTGTTTATCATATCAACCGCCGAAGGTTAGAAGGACCGAAAAGATGTTACGTGGCGTGCTCATCGTAGAAAGTGACATTTTACGCACAGTTGAAAATATTAAAGTAAGCAAAACTCCTGGTCCAGAAAAAAATACCCATAGGGTCTTAAAATAAATCAAACATCAAATTTGTAAACCGCTTTCCATCATATTCAATACATCTTTAACAGCTGGAAAAGTTCCGTCGGATTGGAAACTAGCAAATGTCACACCAATTTTCAAAAAGGGGTACAAGTCTCATCCAGGAAACTATCGACCAATTAGCCTGACATCGATTGTTTGTAAGTTAATGGAGACTATCATTCGCAACAATATGGTGAAATTCTTCGAAGAAATTAATATAATAAATAATTCGCAACATGGCTTCCGTAGTAAACGTTCGTGTTTAACTAACCTACTTGATTTTTTCATTATATTTTTGAGGTGTTGGATGAAAGCAGATCAGTAGATATCATATATTTGGATTTTCACAAGGCATTTGATAAGGTCCCCCACCAACGATTGCTCAGCAAACTATTGGCGCACGGTATCTCGGGTAACATTCACAATTGGCTTGTGGACTGGCTCTCTGAGCGGAAGCAGAGAGTAGTTCTAAACGGTGTTACATCTAACTGGCTCGATGTCAGAAGCGGCGTAACTCAAGGATCAGTGCTTGCCCCATGCTCTTCTTAATTTATGTTAATGATATCGATGATGGGCTCACTTGCAAAGTATCAAAATTTGCTGATGACACAAAATTTGCAAGTAAAGTAACTGCGACACTCGACGAAGAAGCTTTACAAACAGATCTAGATCGACTTGCACGTTTGGCCAGTCAATGGCAAATTAAATTTAACGTTGACAAATGTAAAGTGTTGCACATCGGAAAAAATAACAATCGCATTCAGTACGTAATGAATGGCCAACAACTTTCTGCAGTAAGTATAGAAAAGGATCTTGGAATCACTATATCAAGCGATTTAAAGCCCGGTCAGCATTGTTCAGAGGTAGTTAAAACTGCAAACAATTTCGTTGTCTTCATCGGATGAGTCTTAAATAATAAATCGGAAAAAGTAATATTAAAACTGTATAATTCGTTGGTTCGACCCCGTCTAGAGTACTGTGTGCAGTTTTGGTCTCCCTATTACAGAAAAGACAGAAAGTTGGAACGGGTTCAACGAAGAGTAACAAAGATGATTCCTAGGTTGATAAATTTGTCATATGAAGAAAGGCTTAAAGTAAATTTATTCAGCCTATCAAAACGAAGAATGCGAGGCGATCTAATAGAAGTGTTTAAAATGTTTAAGGGATTCAGTGATATTAATGCGGAAGATTACTTTACAATTGATCAATCAAATAGAACAGGACGAAATCACAATTTCAAGATAAGTGGTAAAAGATTATCGTCGCACGAAGCTAAGCACTTCTTCGATCGAGTTGTTAATGTTTGGAAGTCTCTACCCTGTGATGTCTTTGATAGTACAACAGTTACGGCCTTCAAGAATAGATTAGACAAGTATTTTGAATCCAACCAGCAACTAAGATATTACTCATTGTCGTAATAACGTTAATACTGGTGTCCTTGTCCATTTTATCGCCCGGTTAGTGGTAGCAGTAATGGTAGTTCTTTCCTCATTCCTACATAATTTACATGCAGTTTTTCCATGCTTTGGCTGGAGGAAAGGTGGGGAGGAGCCTTCGCCTTTGGTGTCCTTCATCTTCCACCTTTGATTAGATAGTTAGTGTAGCTTGTCACAAGCAGCCTCGTAAGGATCCGTTAAGACTTCTCCCTAACAAGGCTGGAGGTTTCGTCACGCAGCCTGATGGCGAAATCCTACGGACACGAGCCTTGAATTTGCTTGCTTCTCCGCGGAGATCGATCCTCCGACTAATGAGGAGGCGCCTGCCTCATCCTAGTATGGTGGTGGGTGATCCAGCGTCATTTATTAAGTCGTGTGCTAGCTCCTACGACAAGCTGGATATGTTCCCTACAAGTGATGTGAAAATTTTCACAAGAATTTGGGAATTATGGCATAAGTCAAGGGGACACTGGCCATTCGTACAACATACAATTTGCTGTGTGGCGGGTAAACTTTGATTCTCGAGCGCCGGACGGGGCCCTCAGTCACGAACCGTGTGGCGGATAAACGGCTCGCTTTGTCTCTTGAGCGCTGGCCAAGGCAGCAGTCACTGACTGCTCGAGTGACGGATGAACGGCGGGAATAACGGACTCACACCTAATGCCTCTTGAGCGCTGGTCGAGACAGAGTCAGTGATCGAGTGGCGGGAATAACGGACTCGCACCTATAAGGCCTCGGGAGCGCTGACCGAGGAAACCGGGTAATCGGCAGCGGTAGCTCGCTCGCTCGCCCGCCTGACCGCCCGCTGGCTTGTTGGTATGTGTGCCGGGTAAACGGTGAGGGTAGGTCGCTCGCCCTTAATGGCTCGCTTTGCCTCTTTAGCGCTGGTCGAGGCAGTCACTGACTCCTCGAGTAACGGGTTAACGGCGGGAGTAACGGACAAGTCAAGGAGACACTGGAAACGACATACAATTTGCTGTGTTGTGGGTAAACTTTGCCTCTTGAGCGCTGGACGAGACACTCATTCATGAATCGTGTGGCGGGTAAACGGCGGGGGTTACGCGCCAGCACCTGATGGCTCGCTTTGCCTCTTGAGCGCGGGTAATCGGCGGCGGTAGCTCGCTCGCCCCTACTGGCTGGGTTTGCCCCGTGAGCGCTGGACGAGGCCAGCGGGTAATCGGCGGGGATAGCTCTCGCCCGCCCGCTTGTCGGTGCGTGTGCGACTGTGTGCGCCTGTTTTTAAAGGCACAATACTTTAGTCTTATCAGCAGCTTCCCATAGCTTCTCTCTGAACCCAGTGGAGGAGATAGCTAGGTAGATGAACGTAATAATCGTCTGTCAAGTACCCCAAAATTCGGACTGAGCCCTTTCCTGTTTCTTAAGACTACGAAAACGAGGTGATTCCCTTTGTATCCTATGAACGTAAGTTCTTCGCGTCTCACTTTCAATTTGTTAGCGTCTCTCTGAATCAGCACTAAGTAACTCACTCCAGGTAGGAAGGCTTCGCTAATGCTCCTCGTCATCGGCCCTGAAGGAAGGAAGGAAGGAAGAATCAGCAGTAAGTATAGTCCTGCGTGCAGACGGGTTTGGTGTTTGGTGCAGTGTGTTTGGCAAAGAAAAGCAGAAATGAATGAACATTCAAAAACATGACTAAGGAAATAAATCGGAGAAAGAAAAACTACTACTGCTACTACTACAACAACCACTACTAAAGTATCAGAGCGAGTGAACTGACTGACTGCCCCGGGTTCCCCGTCCGCCAGGAGAACCCACGACGGAGCTCTCTGCAATGTTCGTCTTAAACTTTTTTTTAATATATATATATATATATATATATATATATATATATATATATATATATATATATATATATATATATATATATATATATATACTACTACTACTATTACCACTGAAGTATCCAAACGAGTTAACATGACTGTCTCGGGTTACCCGCCCGCTAGGGGAACCCCCGGAGAAGCTCTGCAATGTTCGTCTTAAACTTTTTTATAATATATATATATATATATATATATATATATATATATATATATATATATATATATATATATATATATATATATATATATATATATACTAAAACAACAACCACTACTAAAGTAACTTGAGCAAGTAAACTGACTGACTGTCCCAGGTTCCACGCCCGCTAGGAAACCACGGCAGAGCTCTCTGCAGTCTTCGTCCTAAACTTTATAATATATATATATATATATATATATATATATATATATATATATATATATATATATATATATATATATATATATATATATATATATATATATATATACTACTACTACTACTATTACCACTGAAGTATCCGACCGAGTGAACTGACTGACTATCCTGGGTTCCCCCGCTGGGGAACCCAAGGCAAGCTCTCTGCAATGTTCGGCTTATCCTTTTTTCTTATATATATATATATATATATATATATATATATATATATATATATATATATATATATATATATATATATATATATATATATATATATATATATATATATATATATATATATATATATATATATATATATATATATATATATATATATATATATATATATATATATATATAATACTAATTCTACTGTTACCGTTAAAGTATCAGAGCGAGTTAACATGACTGTCCCGGGATCCCCGCCAGCTAGGAGGGCCCCCGGCGAAGCTCTCTGCAGGGTTCGTCTTAAACTATTTTTTTTTTAACTCCTGCAGCGCTGGCGGCGTACGCCGCAGTGTTTTACCCTTTAACAGCACTGGCGGCGTACGTTGTACGCCGCAATATTTCGCCATCTCCAACAAATTTCCAGGACTTTTCTGCCCTTTCATTTGGAGTTGGTATCACTCCCACATGTCAGAGGAATAATTGCCTGGCTCGGGAATCGCTCATCTGTGTACCTAGCTGCCCTGGTGTCACATGCTCGAAGTGTCACGCAAAAATAGTTGGAAACTACGCACATTTTTGCAATTACATATTTTTACCGATACTTGGTAGGGTGGAACTGAAAGCCGAGAGCTCCAGCTATTCCTCGATGCAGTTTTGATACAAAGAAATGACATATCAACGTCATATATGAAAATATTCGGGGACTAGGCTATTTAGTAAAAGCTACCACCTCACTGCCCCGAAACTAGTGTGAGATTACTAGATGAGATATCAGATTACGCTCCCGATACACAAATGTGGCATATATAAGTGATATATGGGAATTTTGTTACAATTAAGGTACGTCCACACGATTGAGCACTGCCCGTCGGGCAAACACTGTTTGTTACCAGATCACGATAGGAGGCGGAAAATGATCGCTGATGTCGTCACTTGTACCTATCAAAAATTTCCCATATATGACATGGATATTGCAGATCTTTATATTAGGAGCATAGTCTGATATCTCATCTAATTAGAGAATGCCAGGTGGAGGTGGAGAGGTAGGTATATCTGTACAATTAGCCAATTGCAGTGAGGTGGTAGCTCCCAGGTAGCCTATTCGCTAAATTTTATCATATATCATGCTGATATGCCAACCTTGTGTATCATAAGAACATCAAAAGAATAGCTGGAGATCTTGTCTTCCATTTAGACATTTCCAAGTGAGCATAAGATGTATATGCGTAAATGTGACTCATTTGCAACTTTTTCATGTGCCCAACTATGAGTATGTGACATCGGACCCAGACGCGCCATTTGGTCCCTGACTCTTGAACTGGGAGGATGGCTTCGTCGCGGCGCCGCTGCCTCAAAGACGAAGAAATTTATAAAGCCCTGAATGTTACTGTGTCATCCTTGGGATCTAAAAATGAAACTACGAGGAGAGTAAATAGTGATGCAACAGTGATCTGGATGACAGTAATCACGATTATGACTATCTTCCCTCAAGAATTGAGGATAGTGATGAATCAAGCGATGATGGTTACGATGTTATAAATAAACTTGTATTATTGAAAGGGGAAATAACAATCCCTGAGGGTGATGGTGATGGTGATGAGAGTGGTGGTGATGAGGGATAAGGTGAATCCGCGAATTGGCTATACTCGGAATCCATGTTAAGGAAAAAACGAAAGCATGAGGAAAGTGAGTGGGAAGACCAAGGTAAATATAGTCTACTGACACGTAAAATCGTCCCCTCCAAACGCTGGCTCTAAATTTGCGCTTCTGAGTGCGGGTGTGTGTGACGTCAGAGAGTGGGTAGGATGAGAAGTTGCAGAGCTGACAGCGGCTGAGTCTCAGACTTGACCCCGTGACGTGCAGTGACTTGCAGGACATGCATGGGGAAATTCTCTACACGCATACATCACATACAGCATGTGACAAGAGGCAAACAAAAATATATACCAATTATGTAGACAATGAAAAGAATAAATAACCTGCTCGACACAAAAAAATAAATCAAGACAAATGGGAGCTCCGTTGAATGAAGAGGCTCACCCACACCCAAGACCCACACTTATACCACTATGACGTCACGGGAAATGGGCGGAGTTTACCTATACCACTCTTTGACGTCACGGGTATGGGCAAAGTTTGGTACCTTGCCTGGGCGAGGGAGGGGGGATGATTTTACCTGTCGGTAGACTATATTTACCTTGGGGAAGACCATGCCTCCCGCGGTCACAGTTCGCGACCCTTGCCCCCCTCTCTCCCCCGTCTCAAGTCCCCCCAGCCTTCTTCGAGCTGCGTTATAGAGAGGGTGGAGGAAGAGGCGGTGGATGATACACATGTGGAAGAGGGTGGAGAGGCCACATAAACCACCCCCATCAGGCCTTCTGCCCCCTTCTCAAGTACACCAAGTAGACCACAAGATCAACACCACATCCATGACCGCCACACAGTACCCCCATTCATCTCCCCTAGTCTTCGCCCCCCAACTACCTACCCCCTCCACTCCCTTACTGCCGGCCAAAACCTAGGAGGAGCTTTGGCAGCACGAGGGAAAAAAATGACAGCCACTTGGTGGTGGGGGTGGGTGTAGGCGTGGGCGAGCTGGGTGCCGCCAAACACGTGTTGCTCCAGGTAATGGTGGAGGTGATGATGGATATGATGGTGATGATGCTGATGACCATGGGGGACTGGAATGGAATTGGGAAGAAGTTGCCGACTTTCAGACAGCTCTGCATCCATTCCTAGAGGAACACCTGTCAGGGAGCACCTGCGCCCACCTCAATTGTACCTCAAGTCGTCTTGCATGCTTCAAGAATTATTTTACTCATGACCTCGTACAATATATTGCGATGAATACAAACTTGAACAACTGAATGTACTTGAGGGTAAAGTTGTAAAAAAAAGCCGTCGCCTGGCTTGGGTTCCTGTTTCACTGGATTATATTTTTTTAGTGCTTGCTCCTGTTCTTCTGATGGGGATCATAAAGAAATCCAGCTACAAGAAATATTGGACCACTGACCCCCTCCTCAATACCTCCATATTTTTTCCAAGCTTTGTCCCTAAATCGTTTCGAGGATATTATGGGGAACCTCCACTTTTTTTTTTATATATTAGGCAACAATGTATTGCCACAAGGGACCCAAGACGCCATGCGTCGGATAGGGCCGATTGTTGACTCTCTACGCAACTCCTTCACCAACTCCTTCCATCCTTATCGGAAATTTTGCATTGACGAGAGTCTGGTGTTGTGGAAGGGTAAGGCATGTTTCCGCCAGTATATTCCCAGCAAACGTCACAAATTCGGTCTAAAACTGTTTGTCCTGTGTGATTGTAACACAGGATAAATTCAGGACATGATTTTACACACAGGAGGGGAGACAGAACTGGCGGAACCTGCTGGTATGGGCTTGTCAGGCCAAATAGTCCAAACACTTCTGCAGAGGTACCTTGGCAGAGGACATATCCTATATACGGATAACTTCAACACCAGCCCTCTGCTTGCCAGTTACCTGCACGACATGGAAACAGGTATATGTGGGACGGTCAAGGCTAAAAGGAAACACATGCATCGCCAAGAAAAAGTGACTAAAAAGGGTGAAATGCACTTCTACGCTGCCAACAATAGAAGTAAAAAATTGGACTGAGTCCGTTCCAAGACGATGACAAGTAGGACGGATCGGTTAAGTACGAATTCGGATTGAGCCCGTTCACGTTACATAAGATGACAAGAACGCGTCGGTCACGTAAGAATTCGGACCGAGCCCGTTCACGTTACTTAAGATGGCAAGGACGCGTCGGTCACGTAAGAATTCGGATTGAGCCCGTTCACGTTACTTAAGATGACAACCCAGTAAACACAAGAACGTCGGGCATCCAGCGGGCCGACGTGTGTAGTTGCGGCGGCCCGACAGTGCAAAACTCTGTCGGCCCGATGTCCTTTTTGCTCATCGTTTTAACGGAGGCCCGACGTAGTATACCGGTCATATGTCTCCCATATGCCGAACTTTGCCTCCCATATGCCGATCACATAGTATGCTAGCCCCAGCCCCACTCACCCACTTCCACCTTCACTTTTACCACAAGCCGCACTGGCTTATATATATATATATATATATATATATATATATATATATATATATATATATATATATATATATATATATATATATATATATATATATACTACAGCACCACGTATACATAGGGACATAATAAATAAATGTACTGCAACGACTGAAATTGTAATTCTAAATATAGTATACTAGGGTTACTTAACTAAATCAATAAAAATAAATTTGCATGTTAAGTTATACCATGTTGCAAATCACTTTTGCATGTCACATGTAAATCAAACTAAGTAAGAATCTTGAAGGGTATAATAATCAGTCACCTAATATAAGTATTACTGGCGATAATGAAACTTCATTGTCCACTTTGAATTTATGAATGATTAAATTACAGCAAATAAAATATAATGGTCTTAAACAAAATTATAGACACCTGTAGTAGTTTGTGGTAGATGTCATTACAACTTAAACTAAATTTGTTCCCAGGCATACATTTATCGTGCAATATACATATATATCAGACCATTTAAATGTATATTAATTATGATGATATATCAGCTATATAGATCCTTCTAATTAACCATATCCTTATTATTCTGGTTCAATTATCTTTCCCATAGTTAATGTTAACTTTGCCAGAAATGGCGCATGAACTATATAACAACCGTCATGGAACTGCAGATCATTCGTAAATATTCCATTACCTGAACTTTTTTTGGTCCTCCGGCGCATAATTTGAACACATAAATCCTAGTCATTGACAGTAGGCTACATGTAGGTACTTGAAGTAAAAAAAAAAAAAAAAATTCTAAATAATAAATTAGTCCGTATAAAATTGTCACTTTTTTTAGGAGCTGTTAGCTGCAACCGTCCTGTAGATTATTGGCATCAGTATGTTGTGTACACTTACACTAGGCAGTAGGCTATGCTTACACATAAAAAAACAAAAACATTATGCACCTACACTATGCAGTAGGCTATGCCTACTCAAATGCCCACGGACACGTTCTGGAAATTAATAAAAAAAAATATGCATTTACAATATCCTGTAGGCTACTATATTACTAAATATTATGACAACGAATTTGCCATTGACACATATATTATTACATTATTAGGAAAAGAATGTGATAATTTAAGTAAAAAAAAAAGACGGGAAAATGTAAAGTAGCTAGGTTATCGAGTTGTGAATGAGTTATTTCACCAGTTACAGCTAATCTTATGCACTTATTACAACTACCACAGTACAACATAAGATACATGATAAGAACTTCAGCAGACTTACCTTGCACATAAAAGTATTTCAAAATACAGCAGGGAAGAGCAGACGCTTCACGTACCACGACCCACACCCGCCGCCCGCTGCATACTGTGTGCCGGCGTCCAGCGAACACATCATCTTTGCCCGACTTTTCTTCCCCGTCACATTATGGGTATAGAACTCCACATAGTACATAATTTCATTTTGATTTTCATATATTAATAATGATAACACTATGATTGATTTACAAAAAAACAATCGAAGAAGGATTAACGTCACTGGTGAATGTTAATTGTGCTGTGAGTGTGTGTGTGTGTGTGTGTGTGTGTGTGTGTGTGTGTGTGTGTGTATCTCAACAATAATGTGCATGGCACCTGTATAGGTGCATAACACGCATATATGTGTTGGTTTTGTGGGGACGTGGGAGCCGAGTGTGCAGGGGAGGGAAGTGAATCAAGTGCAATAATTACGGAGTATATCCTAGCCTACTCTTGGTTGTTGGGCGAGGAGGAAGTACCGTATTTACTTTACGCTAACAGAAATATATGTCCTGACTTTTTTGTAGTACTATGATAAAGAAGTAACAAGAATAGGAATAACTATGGCGCCATGTAATTTATTACTCCTCCCTGTTTCTCTGCGTGAGGAAAGGTTTGGTGGAGGGCGTCCGGTGATGCAGGCCAGCTTCACGAAGCCGCCTCCTCTCCGTGTGCACTGCAACGTGGACTTCTATGTTTCTTGTTATCTTGACTGCCGTCGTGAGACGGTTCTGGGTGGCTGACTGAATGATGGAGTCGCCTTCTTGCCGGGTGGTGTGACGAGGGCCTCCACATCTTTTTGTATTTTCTAAACTTTCAGTCTCTTCATACCTCCTTTTCCATCGTTGGACTGTTCTTTTACTGATCTTCGTCATCTTGGCTATTTTCTTTGTTGACATGTCAGCATTGGCCAAATCATCGACAGTTGTCTCCTTCCTGCAAGGAAGCGCCGCGGTGCCGTGTGCAAAATGGCGTCGTGTGCATTCAACCGCCAGTCACGGTCAAGCGAGCGTTTGAGAAGGCATGTTATTATATCATTATTTAGAATTATGAAAATGACACATAAATGAGTGATTTCATTTCAATTACAATGCTCTCTTGATTTGAGTATAACCATGGAAAATATTTATTATTTAAGGCAAGGTGCGACATCACTCCTGTACGGTAGTGAGTGGGTACGGTTGAGGGACCACGTTGGGTGTCGACCAGTAGTAGGTTTTTGGGGGGGTAGTAAATAGTATGGGAGGGGTGACAAGGGTAAGAGATGGTTTTCGTGGTGGTTATGGTAATGTGTGGTAGCGAGTGAGTACGGTATGTTTGTACTTTCTTTGTACCCAAAAATGTATATTTCTCAAAATCTGAACCAGTGTAGGTCAATAAAAATGTTCAATATATATATATATATATATATATATATATATATATATATATATATATATATATATATATATATATATATATATATATATATATATATATATATATTCTTTTTTTTTTTTTCAGTCGCTCCAATTGGACCGTTCCTGTCAGCAAAAGTTACGCTACCGTTCTAAGGGTAACGTTTTTTTTTTTGGGGGGAGGTGTTAGGCCATGGGACAGAGAGAGAGAGCATCTACAGATTCATCCAGCCAGCCAGCTAGAGACAGACAGACAGAATATTCATGTCCCCCCTCCCAATAACAACCGTTGCTACATGCCTTCAGAGAGAGAGAGAGTGTATGGTAGCGAGTGTATGGGGCCACGTTTGGGTGTCTACTAGTAGGATTTGCAGGGTAGTCAGTAATACGGAGATGGTTACAAGGGGCTATGGTAGTTATGGAAGGGCTTGATATGGTAGAGGGTCATGTTGGGTGTTGAACATAAGGTATATGAGGGTCGTAAGTAGTGTGGGAGGGTTCAAAAGTGGCTGTGCTGAGGAGAGTAGGTGTATGGTAACGAGGGCTTCTGTAGTAATGGTGGAAGGAAGGAAAGAAGGAAGGAGGAGAAGACGAAGAGGAAGAAAAGTAGAAGAGAGAGGAAGAAGGTGGACCACAGAATTGCTACGGGTACTGCTATAGTTAAACTGTTACAAATAGTCCGTTAGGGCGAGTTAGCTACACTTCCTGCCTGGCGCCTGACCGCGGGCCCCGTGGGGCGTGGGCGGGCCTTGCTCCCCGCCCCCCTGCTCGCTGCTCCCGCAGTCTTCCAGAGGCCCATAGACCCCGGGGGAAGCTTCCAGCACAACACTATGTTATTAAAGTAGCGTGCTCAGTGATAATGGTGATCTGTGGTGTATATGGGTGTTACAGTGTCTCAACTGCGGAAAGTCGTCAAGGTGTTAAGTTCATTAGGTTTCCTAGAGACAAACAAACCTTGAAGAACTGGATTTTGGCCTGCAAACGAAAAGATTAATAAAGTGAGGGTGAAGTCTGCGCGGGTGAAGTCCAAACATTTTCCAAGAAAGTAATAACATTAAAGAAAAGCCAACAAAGCTCTATAGTGAAAGTTTGGTAAAGGTAAATTCATTTAGTTAAAAATTTGCGTAAATATTATACAATATAAAGATATGTATATAACAAAAATATTTTCATTATATTACGGGATTAGTTACCCCTGCAAATTAGGCTGTAGAACACTAATGTTCAGAAAAGATAAGAAAACGTAAGCAGGCGGTGGTGGCTGAGTCGACATAGTAACGGCCCCGTGTTCAGGAGGACGCGAGTTCAATCTCCGCCCGGTGCCACCAAGCTGGGATTTTTCAGCAGCCGCCGAGTGGCTTAAAACTACCCACATGCTGTCCAGAAGACCACCTATCAACCCGGACTCTAGATTCTAGGATCAAATATGAGCTCTGGGAGGGCAGCATGAGCCAATGCAAGATGGCGCCACTATAAACACTCGCCTGCGCCAGAACGGACTGGGCCGACCATCAGGACCCACCGGAAAGAAGCCTTGGACCGACCATCAGGATCCACCGGGAAGAAGCCTACCGGCGCAATAGGCCGTTATGTAAAAAATAGATAAATAAAAAAAAAAAAAAAAATCGATGGCAAACAGAGCAATCAATATTTCTGCAGCTTGTTTACCATGTTTCTCACATTATTTATATTATTGTATAGTATTAGCCAACACAACAGCTGCCTAATTTAATGACTTATCCTTAGCAATGAAAAAAACACAAAATCTGACCATGACAAAGAATTGATAAGGGTTTTCTAGTACATTTTATACCGTTAGAGTGAACCAGATGACATACCGCAGTCATGACGTCATCGATGATGTTTCAGTGAGCTATCCTTATAGTATATCATCCTAACGGACCCCCCCCCCCACACACACACACACACATTGGAAGGCAGCGTGACGTCATAGCATGCGTAATAAAGCTGTGTAATGAAACACACGAGAAAAAAAAATCCTCCTCCCGTCGGGAATCGAACCAGCGATTAAAGAGGCGGGTATGCCCCGCCTTCACCACTCGGCCATGGCGACGCCCTTCATATGAGGCGAGCTAGGGAAGACTTGCTCATCAGCCCGGCCGGTCAGCTGCAACACAAAGTAAAGCCAGCGCAGAGTAAATAATTATAAGAAATACTAAGCTTTGCAAATTCCTGTCCATTAAGGTATGTCCATAAGATACGCCTCTACTTAGAGCAAGAGAGTTTCGATAAACAAGTTTTGGATCACTTACTTAATTGACCGACGCGTCCTTGACATCTTAAGTATAAACGTGAACGGGCTCAGTCCGAATGCTTACTTGACCGACGCGTCCTTCCCAGCAAACCAGCACCGTTAGCAGAAGGACGTCAACTCGACGGAGGGCCTCCGTACTCCCAGTAAATAAAACCGTCGGCAGAAGGGCGGTCACCGTCAGCAAAATTTCTGACGTCAAATTGACGGATGGCCTCCGTACTCCAACGACTTTAAGTATCATCTCCTGCAGTGACATGCTGTAAATGCGTGTGGAAAAGACGTTGTTAATGAATGTGACCCAATGGTACGTATGTGATGGATAATGAATCGATCAGTCTTTCCAGAAACTGCAAACGACCATGGGCATATAGTATATACACTTATGTGCACGCACACACACGCGCATAACACAATTAACATTCACAAGTGACGTGAATCCTTCTTCTATTTTTTTTTTTTTTGTAATTTAACCATTGTGTTATCATTATTAATATATATAAATTAAAATGAAATTATCTACTACGTGGAGTTCTATACCCATAATGTGATGCGAAAAAAAAAGTCGGGCAATCATGATGTGTTCGCTGGAACGCCGGCGGGTGGCACACGACACAAGTCAGTGTGCACTGTGGAGTAGGGATGGGCAAGTACCGTTAATTTGAGTACCGGTAGTACCGGTACCGAAAACTCAAGTACCGTTAGTACCGGTACCGGTACCGGTACCCAAAGGAGTTTTTTTTTTTTTCTTAATGAATTCTGATGAAATTCCCAAACAAATTTCCTGTAAAGAAAACCCTCTCTCTTCCTTCAACTTAATATCAACTAGAGTAGAAATGCAACGTTTAGGAGCCTTCTGATTAATGTAAAATCACTTAGGTTTAAGGACATACCACCTAGTCTGTACCATGGGGTCTGTGTGGTCTAATTTTCTATGTAAATCTATGTAAATCTCTCTCTCTCTCTCTCTCTCTCTCTCTCTCTCTCTCTCTCTCTCTCTCTCTCTGAATGAAGTGAATATTTATTTTTTCGAAAAAAAAATAGCATGTATAGTTATTATGGATGTACTCGATCATAGTCTAATAACAATAAAAATATTTATTAGCAACCTAAAAAAGAAAAATAATCGGACATGAAGAATTATCCAGTAACTCCAATAAATAAATCAAATAATGGAAACGGGAGCTGTGATGGAAACGGAAAGCAGGACAAAATGGTGGGAACTTGGGGAGACGGTCAGCGGGGCAGTGACTCAGCGTCTACACACAGGGCCCATACCGCATGGAGGCGGGCGAGCATCAAGTGATCAGTAAGCTTCCCGGAACCCAAGTGATCATGATGCTTCGCGGTACCACTACCGATAGCAGTTATCGATACCAGGTAACGGTACATGGTTCCGGGAAGCTTAATGATCACTCGCCGGTACTGGTATCGATAACTGATATCGGTACTGGTACCGCGAAGCATCATGATCACTTGGGTTCCGGGAAGCAATGATCACTCGCCGGTACTGGTATCGATAACTGATATCGGTACTGGTACCGCGAAGCATCATGATCACTTGGGTTCCGGGAAGCTTAATGATCACTCGGCACTGCGCATTGCCGTTAGGATCTTAGTGACGCTCGGTGCTCGCCCGCCTCCATGTGGTATGAGCTAGGGGTGGGCAGGTACCGGTACCAGTACCGGTACTAACGGTACCAGCTAAACGGTACGATACCGGTACCAGATTGCTCGGTACCGGTACCAGCTGCTCGGATTTATTTATTGGATTTATTGATAATTCTTCAAGTCCGATTTTTTTTTTAGGTTGTTAATAATTATTGTTATTGTTAGTAGACTATGATCAATACATCTCATTCAGAAGAGAGATCACCACTTAGTAAGTGGATATCGCGGTGATATGGGTAGTGGGTACTCGATCATAGTCTAATAACAATAACAATATATATTAGCGTTTTCTAAAGACTCGTGGGACTCACTAACTTTTAACCCGAGACTTCGTTTTCTTTTTACTTGCCACTGTTAAATTCGTATGACTCGTTAACTTTTAGAGAGAAGAGAGATCATATTTATCAATAAAGCATTAACGAAAAAGTTTGAATCCCTTGGCGAGAGTTTCTGGCTCTAAAGAATTGCATGATGAATTATATAAGATGATTAAATATTGGAGGTGTAGCAGGAGAGAGTCACCACTTAGTGGATATCTCGGTGATCTGGATAGTGGGTACTCGATCATAGTCTAATAACAATAACAATATTTATTAGCAACCTAAAAGAAAAGAATCGGACATGAAAATTATCCAGTAACTCAATAAATAAATAAAATAATGGAAACGGGAGCTGTGATGGAAACGGAAAGCAGGACAAAATGGTGGGAACTTGGGGAGACGGTCAGCGGGGCAGTGACTCAGCGTCTACACACAGGGCTCATACCACATGGAGGCGGGCGAGCACCGAGCGTCACTAAGATCCTAACGGCAATGCGCAGTGCCGAGTGATCATTAAGCTTCCCGGAACCCAAGTGATCATGATGCTTCGCGGTACCAGTACCGATAGCAGTTATCGATACCAGGTACCGCCGGAACCCAAGTGATCATGATGCTTCGCGGTACCAGTACCGATAGCAGTTATCGATACCAGGTACCGGTACCTGGTATCGATAACTGCTATCGGCTATACCGCCATCATGATCTATGATACTCGCGGTACCAGTACCGATAGCGGTTATCGATACCCTGGTATCGATAACTGCTATCGTACTATTACCGCGACATCATAATCGGTTCCGGGAAGCAATGATCACTCGGTGCTCGCCCGCCTCCATGCGGTATGGGCCCTGTGTGTAGACGCTGAGTCACTGCCCGCTGACCGTCTCCCAAGTTCCCACCATTTTGTCCTGCTTTCCGTTTCCATCACAGCTCCCGTTTCCATTATTTGATTTATTTATTGGAGTTAGTGGATAATTCTTCATGTCCGATTCTTTTCTTTTAGGTTGCTAATAAATATTTTATTGTTATCAGACTATGATCGAGTACATCCATAATAACTATACATGCTATTTTTTTCGAAAAATAAATATTCACTTCATTCAGAGAGAGAGAGATTTACATAGAAAATTAGACCACACAGACCCCATGGTACAGACTAGGTGGTCTATCCCTAAACCTAAGTGATTTTACATTAATCAGAAGGCTCCTAAACGTTGCATTTCTACTCTAGTTGATATTAAGTTGAAGGAAGAGAGGGTTTTCTTTACAGGAAATTTGTTTGGGAATTTCATCAGGAGTCATTAAGAAAAAACTCCTTTGGGTACCGGTACCGGTACCGGTACTAACAGTGCTTGAGTTTTCGGTACCGGTACTACCGGTACTCAAATTAACGGTACTTGCCCATCCCTAGTATGAGCCCTGTGTAGACGCTGAGTCACTGCCCCGCTGACCGTCTCCCCAAGTTCCACCATTTGTCCTGCTTTCCGTTTCCATCACAGCTCTCGTTTCCATTATTTTATTTATTTATTGGAGTTAGTGGATAATTCTTCATGTCCGATTCTTTTTCTTTTAGGTTGCTAATAAATATTTTATTGTTATCAGACTATGATCAGTACATCCATAATAACTATATGCTATTTTTTTCGAAAAAATAAATATTCACTTCATTCAGAGAGAGAGAGAGAGAGAGAGAGAGATTTACATAGAAAATCAGACCACACAGACCCCATGGTCCAGACTAGGTGGTCTGTGATTTTACATTAATCAGAAGGCTCCTAAACGTTGCATTTCTACTCTAGTTGATATTAAGTTGATGGAAGTGAGAGTTTTTTCTTTACAGGAAATTTTTTTGGTATTTCATCAGAAGTCATTAAGAAAAAAAAACTCCTTTGGGTACCGGTACCGGTACCGGTACTAACGGTACTTGAGTTTTCGGTACCGGTACTACCGGTACTCAAATTAACGGTACTTGCCCATCCCTAGTATGAGCCCTGTGTGTAGACACTGAGTCACTGCCCATGACCGTCTCCCCAAGTTCCACCATTTTGTCCTGCTTTCCGTTTCCATCACAGCTCTCGTTTCCATTATTTTATTTATTTATTGGAGTTACTGGATAATTTTTCATGTCCGATTCTTTTTCTTTTTTAGGTTGCTAATAAATATTGTTATTGTTATTAGACTATGACCGAGTACCCACTACCCATATCACCGAGATATCCACTAAGTGGTAATCTCTCTCTCTCTCTCTCTCTCTCTCTCTCTCTCTCTCTCTCTCTCTCTCTCTCTCTCTCTCTCTCGCCTGCTACACCTCCAATATTTAATCATCTTATATAATTCATCATGCAATTCTTTATAGCCAGAAACTCTCGCCAAGGGATTCAAACTTTTTTCGTTAATGCTTTATTGGATAAATATGATTCTCTCTCTCTCTCTCTCTCTCTCTCTCTCTCTCTCTCTCTCTCTCTCTCTCTCTCTAAAAGTTAACGAGTCATACGAATTTAACAGTGGCACGTAAAAAGAAAACGAAGTCTTGGGTTAAAAGTTAGTGAGTCCCACGAGTCTTTAGAAAACGCTAATATATATTGTTATTGTTATTAGACTATGATCGAGTACCCACTACCCATATCACCGAGATATTCACTTACTAAGTGGTGATCTCTCTCTCTCTCTGAATGAAGTGAATATTTATTTTTTCGATAAAAAAATAGCATGTATAGTTATTATGGATGTACTCGATCAAAGTCTAATAACAATAACAATATTTATTAGAAACCTAAAAAAAAAATCGGACATGAAGAATTATCAATAAATCCAATATATAAATCCGAGCAACTGGTACCAGTACCGAGCAATCTGGTACCGGTACCGTACATTAACTGGTACCGTTAGTACCAGTACTGGTAGTACCTGCCCACCCCTACTGAAGCCGGCGGCGGTGTGAGTCGTGTGGTACTTGAACGTCTGGTCTTCCGTGCTATATTTTGATATGCTTTTCTGTGCAATGTAAGTTTGCTGAAGTTCTTACGTATCTTATGAAGTACTATGGTAGTTAGTTGTAATAAGTTCATACGATTAGCTGTAACTGATGAAATGACTCATTCAGAACCCGATAACCTAGCTACGTACTTTATTTTGTTTTCTCGTGATCTTTTTTTTTTCTTTTTTTTTTACTTAAATTATCTCATTATTTTCCTAATACTGTAATATTATATGTGGCAGTGGCAGATTCGTTGTCATAATATTTATTAATATAGTACTACTGCATAGTGTAAGTGCATAATGCTTTTTTATTAGTTTCCAGAATGTGTCCGTAGTCATATGAGAGCGCATAGCCTACTACCTAGTGTAAGTGCATATAGCTTTTTTTATTAATTTCCAGAACGTGTCCGTGGGCATATGAGTAGACATAGCCTACTGCATGGTGTAAATGCACAATGCTTTTTTATGAGTAGGCATAGCCTACTGCATAGTGTAAATGCATAATGCTTTTTTTATGAGTACACATAGCCTACTGCATAGTGTAAATGCATAATGCTGTTTTATGAGTAGGCATAGCCTACTGCATAATGTAAATGCATAATGCTTTTTTATGAGTAGGCATAGCCTACTGCATAGTGTTAATGCATAATGCTTTTGTTATTGTTAATTTCCAGAACGTGTCCGTGGGCATATGACTAGGCATAGTCTACTGCATAGTGTAAATGCATAATGCTTTTTTATGACTAGGAATAGCCTACTATATAGTGTAAGTGCATATGCTTTTTTTTATTAATTTCCAGAACGTGTCCGTGGGCATAGGAGTACGCATTGCCTACTGCATAATGTATGTACATAATGATTTTTATTTTTTTTGTATTAACTACAGGACTTCACAACATACTTATGCCAGTAATTTACAGGATGGTAGCAGCTAACAGCGATAACAAAGTGACAATTTTATACGGACTAATTAAGAATTTAGATTTTATTTATTTATTTATTATTTTTATTTTTACTTAATGTAGCCTACCTACATGTAGCCTACTGTCAATGACTAAGTTTCTGTGTTCAAATTATGGGCCGGAGTTCAAAACATGTTCTGTTAGTGGAATAATTACGAATGAGCAGCTATTACATAACGGTTGTTGTATTGTTCTTGCATCATTTGTGGGAAAGTTAACATTAACAATGGGAAAGATAATTGAGCAAGAATAATAAGGATATGGTAAACTAGAACGGAGCTATATAGCTGATATATCATCATATTTGATATAGATTTAAATGGTTTGACATATATGTATATTGCACGATGAATATATGTATGGGAACAATTTTAGTTGAAGTTGTAATGACAACTACCTCAAACTATTACAGGTGTCTATATTTTTTGTTAAGACCATTATATTTTACTGTTGTAATTTAATCATTCATAAATTCAAAGTGGACAATGAAGTTTCATTATATTAGGTGACTAGCTATTATACTCTTCAAGAGTCTTACTTAGTTTGATTTACATGTGATATGCAAAAAAAAATTTTATCACATGGTATAATTTATCATGCAAATGTATTTATTTTTTTGGTTTAGTTAAGTAACTTTAGTATACTATATTTAGAATAATAGTTATAATTCCAGTCGTTGCAATACATTTATTTCTTATGTCTTTATGGCAGTGTGGCTTGAGGTAAAAGTAATGGGCGATGTGGGTGAGTGGGGCTGGGGCTAGCATATTATATATGATCGGCATATGGCGAGCAAAGATCGGCATATGGGAGACATATGACCGGCATGGTACGTCAGGCCTCGTTAAAACGATGAGCAAAAGGACATCGGGCCGACGGGTTTGCACTGTCGGGCCGCCGCATTAACACATCGGCCCGCTGGAGGGCCGTCGTACTAATGTTTGCCGGGAATTGTCATCTTAAGCTAACGTGAACGGGCTCAGTCGAATTCCTACTTGACCGACGCGTCCTCGTCATCTTATGTAATGTGAACGGGCTCAGTCGAATTCATACATGACAACGCGTCCTTGTCATCTTAAGTAACGTGAACGGGCTCAGTCCAAATGCATACGTGACCGATGCGTCCTTGTCATCTTAAGTAACGTGAACGGGCTCGGTCCAAATTCATACGTGACCTATGTGTCCTTGTCATCTTAAGTAACGTGAACAGGCTCAGTCCAAATTCATACGTGACCTATGTGTCCTTGTCATCTTAAGTAACGTGAACGGGCTCAGTCCAAATTCATACGTGACCGATGCGTCCTTGTCATCTTAAAAACGTGAACAGGCTCAGTCGAATTCATACGTGACCGATGCGTCCTTGTCATCTAAGCAGAAACGA